>NW_026974870.1:800000-807500 GCF_030014295.1 Loxodonta africana | reverse complement strand
TGGGCTGGGAACGGGGAAACGGCACCGCCACCCGGCCTCAGGCACCTGAGGGACGGCCTGGAGCGTTCCAGGGGCACCGCCAAAGGGCCACTCGAGGCGCACCGGCACCACCTGGGTGGGGCGCGCGGGTGCGTCGGACCAGAGAGCCCCCCCGCCGCGGGGGGCGGGGGGAGGGCCCAACGCGAGGCAGAACACCAGGGCCACGAGCAGAGGCTGTCCTGCTCGGTCTCAGGACCCCGCCACCGCCGACGCTGGCCGCGAGGCCGCGAACGAGGGCAGATGAGCGAGGTCGGGCCGGATTCCGTGCCCCTGCCCCTCTGCGCACCACCGGCGGGTGGGGAGGAGGAGCGAGGGGCCCGCGCGCTGAGCGAGAAGAGCGGTCCCATTCGCCACGAATGTCCGTCCCTCGTCTTGGCGCGGCTCGGACCCGGCCCGGGAGAGCACGACAACACCACATCGATCGGGTCAGCCCAGGCACAAGCGAGGAGGAGAAGACCCCCCGCCTAAGGCTGCCAGGAGGCGGGCGAGGACAGCCCCGGAGAGGACCCGCTTCCTGCCTCGCCCGCCCCGGCTGCGGAAAGGTGGCCGCGAGGACCCCGCACACGGAGAACGCCTGACACGCGAGGCACGTGGGCCTGGGGGAGGGGGAGCGGGGCACACTCTGGCGAGCACCGCGGCCACCGCGGGTGCCTGCGACAAGGGGCACGCGGGTCAGAGGGCCCGCGGCGCCCGTGCCACGCCGCCCTCGGGCACTGGAGACCGGGGGGAGGCACCGCGGCTGGACATCTGGACGCGCGAGAGCCGGCGCACGGGCCCCAGGCGGGCGGCTCAAGCGGGGAGGAGCGGGGGAGGGCGTGGGCCGTCGGTGGACCGGCGTCTACGGACCCGTCCAGGTTTCCCATCTGCTCAGCGGGTGTCACCCAGCGAGGAGAGCGTGTCAGCACCAATCTGGTGGCCCAAATCGCCCGTTTTGGGCGAGAGAAAAGCCACGCCCCGCGGCGGGAGGGGCCCGCTCCCCACGGCGAGCCCCCGGAACTGCGGCCCGGCCATCGGTCCGTAGCGCGACCCCATGGCCCCCAGCGCCCCGCCCCCCCCCCGGAGCTCCCGGGATCCTCTGGTCGACCCGCGGGACGGGGTGACGGAGCTGGCCGGGGCCGCGCGGGCGCCCAGAGCCAGCCGCCTGCGCTGCGGCCAACGCGGGCCGGTCGGGGAACCCTCGGAGGGGGGACTTGGAAAAATTCTCGGGCGGCGGGGCCCCTCCGAAGGTCCGGGCCCCGCGCGGGTCCGTGGCCGGGCCGGGGCGGGCCGGGGGCGGCAACCTCGGCCCGGGGACCCCCGGAGCGGGACTTTGAAAAAATTCTCCGACGGTCCGGACCCCCACGCGGGACCGCGCCCGGGCCCGGGGCGCCCTCCGCGGGCCACCCCGGACCTACGCCGGAGGCCCCGGTGACGACCGGGCCGCGCGAAGGAAGGCGCGCGAACGGCCGGGGCGTGCCTTGTCCCGTTCTTCTGCCTGCGCCGTCTCGGTGCGGCCCGGTTCGGTCCAGCGCCGTCTAAAACACGGCACCCGGGAGCGCGGCGGCGGCGGCGGCGGCGGCGGCGGCGGCGGCGACGGCCACCGCCTCGGCCACATGAAGCTGCGGGCCCAATTCCGGAACGTGGCTCTGGCGCCGGCGCCCCACCGTGGCCGGGACGATCCCGCCGACGCCGCCGGCGTCCCGAGACGTCGCCTCGGCCAGCGCGGCCACAGCGCCTCCCATGTCGCCGGCGCCGGAGCTCCGGAGGAAAACGATGTCAAAGCGGCCGCCAGGTGGCGGCCGACAACCGGCGCGGGCGACAGCGGGACGGATCCGGATCGGCGGCCGGCGAGGGCGCGTCGCCGGGCGGCCGGACACCCGGTCCCGTCCCGGCTCCCCCCCCGCCCCCCTCCCCCGCCTCCCAGCGCCGCCGCCGAACACGTTTCTCGGCGCGGGGCGGCCGGAAGGCGTTGGGGCCGGCCACGGCGCGGGGTCGGTTGGGCCAGGGGATCCACCCGGCCGGGCCCTTTCCCGCCTCGGCCAGGACGATCCTGCCGACGCCGCCGCCGGCGTCCGGGAACGTCGCCTCGGCCAGCGCGGCCACATCGCCTCCCGCGCGTGTCGCCGGCGCCGGAGCTCCGGGGGAAGACGATATCAAAGCGGCCGCCAGGTGGCGGCCGACAACCGGCGCGGAGTGCAGCGGGACGGATCCGGATCGGCGGCCGGCGAGGGCGCGTCGCCGGGCGGCCGGACGCCCGGCCCCGTCCCGGCTCCCCCCCGCCCCCCTCCCCCGCCTCCCAGCGCCGCCGCCGAACACGTTTCTCGGCGCGGGGCGGTCGGAAGACGGTGGGGCCGGCCACAGCGCGGGGTCGGTTGGGCCAAGGGGATCCGCCCGGCGGGCCCTCCTCAGGTTCCGGAGGTGTGAGCAGGCTGTGTGGCTGGCTGCTTCTCCCTGACGGAACAGCAGTGGAACGACGGTACCAGCCCACTGCAGCAGCCGCTCTGGGAATGGTGCCTGAGGGCTCCCCGCGGGGCAGGGCCGGTAAACCCTCTCTGCCCCTGAAAGGTCTCTTCCTGCCGCTGCCCCTCAGTGCGTCGTCTAAGCCCGCCTTCGACGGTCAGGACTCCCCGCTCGTCGCAGACATACTCGTTCGCTTGTGTTTCCGGGTCTTTGTCGTCAAGAGAGCTAGGCGGAAGCGTCAGCCTATTCCACCACCTTGGCCCCATCTCCCAAAGTTCCGATCCAAGGGGGTCCGGCCCAGCCGGGCCATTTCGCCCCTCAGCCAGGAAGATCCCGTCTACCCCGCTGGAGCCCTGGAGCACCATGCCGGCCAGCCGGCGTGTCCCACTCGGGGGGGCCTGGGAGGGAGGGAGGGAGGGAGGGAGGGAGGGAGGGAGGGAGGGAGGGAGGGAGGGAGGGAGGGAGGACCCCGGGAGGACGCCGGGAGCCAGGCCGGGCTCGAGGAGACGGAGCGAAGGCCCCGGGCCCGCCGTGGCCAGCGCGCGCCCGCCGGGACCGCTTCCCATCCCGTCGGCGCCGCAGAGCTCCGGAGGGGGACAGTATCGAAGCGGCCGCCGGGTGACGGCCGACGACCGGAGCGAAGGGCGGCGGGGGGGTGGAACCGGGTCCACCTGGGCCCCGCCGGGGCTCGAGGGTGGCAGAGGGGACAGACTCCCCCGGGCCGCCGGGGAAACCTCTCGGGAGCGTCATGGGGCGCGCGCGCGCGCTCGCCCCCGAAAGGGCCGAACGGGGGGGGCGCCCGAGGGGATGAGCGTCCACCGGGGGGCGGGAGGGAGAAGAGAGCACGTCCCAAGCGTCGGACGGGCAGGTGTTCTCCGATCCGTATCCTTTGGACGGACGCGACAAACGGGACGGGATGAGACCGCCAGTCCCCGAAGTTTTCCTCCTCGTTCTTTGAGTGCCCGCGTGGCGCAGCAGGCAGACCGGGAGACGTTTTCCGCCGTCGTCCCTGTCGCCAAGCCAACGGTACGCGTGAGGCGGGTTGAACGGGCAAATTGCGTCGGGAGGGAGGGAGGGAGGGAGGGAGGGAGGGAGCCGTGCGTTTGCCGGCATCCGCGTCGCAAAAGAAAACCACGGCCGCCACCGAGAGCGTTCTTCCTCATCGCTTTCCATCCTCCCGCGACGCGGGCGGGCAAACGGGGGGCGGGGGGGAGGCCGGGAACGCCTTCCCAAAGCCGGTACGGACCGGCTCTGGGCCCCCCGGTCCGACTGGGGAGACATCTCACCGAGGGAGGCCCTCGAGGCTCTCGGGAGCGAGGCCGGACTTAGTGAGGTCCAGCGGAGGCGCGGCGGGCCAGCCGCGAACGCCCGCCCAGAGGCCCTCGGGCGGCTCGGCCCGAGCGAGTGCTCTCCGGGCTCGCGCGGGCGGACTCGGGAAGGTGGCGTCTCCGGGGCGGGGGGGGGAGGGAGAGGGGTGAGTCGGCGTCTCGAGCATCGAGAGATCTCGGCGGCTCCCGAATGCGGGCGGGCGGGCGGGCGGGCGGGCGTGTGTGCGTGAGTCGTGGGGGTGGGGGGTGGAGTGCCGGAGGGGGGTTGGGGGGTGGGAGGCCGAGAGCGGGGCGGTGGGGGGGTCGGAGGGTGGGGGCGGTGGGGGACCACGCGCCTCGGGCCCGGGGGGTGGGGTGCTGAGGTGGGCGGGGAGTTGGCAAACGTTCCGGGTGGCCTGGTGCGTGTGCGCGCGTGCCTGCGCGCGTGCGTGCGTCCGTTCGCGCGCGCGTCCCGGTGTGCGTGCCTGTGCGCGCGCGCGTCTGTGCGGGGGCGCGTCTTTGCGGGGGCGTGTGCGCGCGTGTCCGGGCGTGTGTGCCTGCGTGTGCGCGCGTGACTGCGGGCGTGCGCGGTGCGCGTCTGCGGGCGTGCCCGTGTGCGTGCCCGCCTGCGTCTGTGGGGGCGCCTGCGCACGTGAGCGCGGGTCTGTGCGTGCGTCTGTGTGTGCGTCTGTGCGTGTCTGTATGGGTTTGAGTGCGCGTCTGCACGTGAGCGCGTGTCTGAGCGTGTGCGCCTGTGCCTGCGCCCGCGCGCGCCTGTGCCTGCGGGAGCGCGCGCGCGCTCAGGCGGACGGGCAGCCCCCCGTCGTCGCCCTCGGTCCGCCGAACGGGCGCCCCCTTGGCCGGATGGAGAGGCTTTTCTCCGCGCCCACGAGGGGAATCGCAACGGGAACCGTAAGGCCGCACGCCGGCGGCGCTAGCGCCGCCTGCCGACGAGGGCCGCCGCCGCCGATCCCCCCCCCCGGCCCGACCCCCAGCCCCCCAACTCGGCCCGCGGTGAGGGCCGGGGCCGTATTCGGCTGGAGGGGGGGGGACGGTAAGGCCGAGGGCAGCGTCGCCGTTCCCGCGTTGCACGCGTCGCCGTGCCGCGAGCGTCTCCCGGAAGCCAGAGGAGCGAGGTGTGTGAAGCCCGTGCCGCGCGCGCGCGGACCCGACCGGGGTGTTCCGGGACGACCGACCGACCGACCGACCGGCCGACCGGCCGACCGGCCGGCCGACCGGCCGACCGTCGTCGTGGAAAGCTCACGGCGGACTGGACATCTGACGGGCCCCTCCCTGTCCGAGCCGACCTCCCGAGGTACGTAGGAGGGGAAGGGTACGGTAGGCTGGTTCGGCTGGAAGCCATCCCACCCCCGGGAGGCGTCGATCGACGGGGAGGCGGGACCGGGAAGGCACCGGTTTCCAATCGGACGATGGCTGAACCTTGGGCGACGGGTACGCGGACTCCTCCGTCTTCGCCCGAGTTCGCGACTCTCTGCGGGGGGAGCTTTCCGGGAAGCGGGTGACGGGCGCGCGTGCCGTCGTCCCGTGAAGGCGCGCTACTACCAAGAGGCTCCGAACGCGGGCCGTCCTCGGGGGGCGGTTTATTTTTTCTCAGTCGGGGGGGACCCCCGCCACAGGGAGAGAAACACCCGAGTTGGAACGGTGCTCGGGTGGGGAGTAGGGCGTGGCGGTGAAGACTGACGTTCGTCATCGTCGTCGTTTCCGTTTAGATAGAGAACTGACTGCGGCGCCGCTGCCGTCGCGTGCCGTCGAGCGGCTCGGGACTCGGAGCGGCCCTAGGGGAGAGAGTCGAGCCGCCCCACGGGCTTCCCAAGGAGGAGCCGGCGGATCCGAACCGCCGACGATCTCGGTCGGCAGCCGAGCTCCGAGCCGCCGCCGCCGCGCCGCCGGGGCTCCGTCTTTGCACTCGGTCTCCGGTACGCGGCGAGTTGGTTTCGCCCGAGGGGCGGAACGGCTCTCGAAGAGGAAAACCCGGTTTCAGAAAAGGAAGGAGACAGGCAGAGGGAGGGGGAGGGGGAGGGGGTGGGCGGGAGGGGTGGGGGAGGGGAGGGGGATGGGGGCAGGGGAGGCGAGGGGGAGGGGAGGGGGAGGGGTGCGGGAGGGGAGGCGGTGGGGGGAGGGACGGGGAGGGGGAGGGGGGAGGGGAGGGGAGACGAGGGGAGGGGAGGGGGAGGGGGACGGGGGAGGGGGGAGGGACGGGAGGGGGAGGGGGAGGGGAGGGGAGGGGAGGGGAGGGGGAGACAGGCATACCTGGACGCCGAGCCAGCCCGGTGACGGCGTTAGGTAGAAGAAGGACGGTAGGCGCCCACGCGCTCACGCCCGTGGCTGCAGATACGGACACGCAGGCGCGTGCACGCGCCCGTGCGCGGGCGGGCGGTACGCACGTGCCTGCCCGTGCGTACCCGCGCGGGTACACGCGCGTAGGCGGGGGCGCGCCCACACGGGCGCGTCCGTGCGCGTGCGTACGCCTAGGGGTGTGCACGCGCGGGCGCCCGCCTCTACGTACCTGCCCGAGGGCGCGCGCGCGCGCGCCCGCGCCTGCACGCGCCTGCACCTTCGCACGGGCACCTGCGCGCGGACCTGCCCGCGCCCCCGCCTCTGCGTGGGATCGGCGAGAGCCGAAAGCGGTACCGCCGCCGCCGCGTTTTCAAGACCCTTTGGCTCACGCGCCCCCCCCACCCCCTTCCGGCCACCTTCGGGGGGAAAGCTCAACTTCACGGACGGGCGGAGCGGATAGCCCTTCAGCTGCGCCTCCCTGAAATAGAACGGGAGGAGTCACGAGAGCCTTAGGAAACGGAGCGAGGCGACGAGAGGGTGCGTCGAAAGGCGGGCGTCGAGAACTCCGGCCACAGGCGTTTTCCTTCTGTAGGGTGTAGAAAGCACCCCGCCGCACGCACCCGGCGTTAGGGAGCTGTCTCGAGGGCCGCGGTTTCTACTCCGCCGACTCCTTTCAGTTGAGACGGGGCGCCTCCGAGCGTGTGTGTGCGCGCGACCCGAAGGCGGTCGTCGAGGGACGACGGCACCCTCGGTCCGCCGAACCCCCGCGCCCTCGGACAGACGGGTGGAGAAGCTCTCCTCGACGTCACGGAGGCGGTCCCGACTGAAACCGGAGGGGCACGTGCCGGCGGCGCTAGGCCCGCCGCCGCCGAGGACCGCTGGCGCCACCCCCCCCACCGCCCACCACGCACCCCCAACCCCACCCCGCCTCCGCCCTTGCCGTGGGCCCCACGCTGGCGATATCCGGATCCAGTCCGACGTGGCCGCCGGCTGCCACCCGCCAGGCGGGGAAGAGGTTTGGAGGCGGCGGAGGCGGTGGGGGCGGCGGGGGGCGGCGGGGGTGTGGGCGGTGGGGGGCGGAGGAGGAGGAGGAGGAGGAGGAGGAGGAGGAGGAGGACGGACGGACGGACGGAAGGACGGGAACGCGCCCGCGCGCGCGTGCGCCCGCACCGCAGAGTGCCCTCCGGAGACACGGACGGGCCCACGGAGCACACGGAAACACGGAGATGGACGCGAGGGGGCGCGCGCGCGCGCGCAGCAGACACAACCCCGGGACGCCCGGGAGACACAGAGGTAGGCGCGGGCAGGCAGAACACGCGGGAACGCGGACGCGCGGCACCCACGGACACGGTCCGCTCGCGCACGCGCACGGGGGCCCGGACGCACGGCGACTCGCACGGACGGCGCGGCCGAAACA
>NW_026974870.1:777500-785000 GCF_030014295.1 Loxodonta africana | reverse complement strand
ACGAGCAGAGGCTGTCCTGCTCGGTCTCAGGACCCCGCCACCGCCGACGCTGGCCGCGAGGCCGCGAACGAGGGCAGATGAGCGAGGTCGGGCCGGATCCCGTGCCCCTGCCCCTCTGCGCACCACCGGCGGCGGGGAGGAGGAGCGAGGGGCCCGCGCGCTGAGCGAGAAGAGCGGTCCCATTCGCCACGAATGTCCGTCCCTCGTCTTGGCGCGGCTCGGACCCGGCCCGGGAGAGCACGACAACACCACATCGATCGGGTCAGCCCAGGCACAAGCGAGGAGGAGAAGACCCCCCCGCCAGGGCTGCCAGGAGGCGGGCGAGGACAGCCCCGGAGAGGACCCGCTTTCTGCCTCGCCCGCCCCGGCTGCGGAAAGGTGGCCGCGAGGACCCCTGCACACGGAGAACGCCTGACACGCGAGGCACGTGGGCCTGGGGGAGGGGGGTAGCGGGGCACACTCTGGCGAGCACCGCGGCCACCGCGGGTGCCTGCGACAAGGGGCACGCGGGTCAGAGGGCCCGCGGCGCCCGTGCCACGCCGCCCTCGGGCACTGGAGACCGGGGGGAGGCACCGCGGCTGGACATCTGGACGCGCGAGAGCCGGCGCACGGGCCCCAGGCGGGCGGCTCAAGCGGGGAGGAGCGGGGGAGGGCGTGGGCCGTCGGTGGACCGGCGTCTACGGACCCGTCCAGGTTTCCCATCTGCTCAGCGGGAGTCACCCAGCGAGGAGAGCGTGTCAGCACCAATCTGGTGGCCCAAATCGCCCGTTTTGGGCGAGAGAAAAGCCACGCCCCGCGGCGGGAGGGGCCCGCTCCCCACGGCGAGCCCCCGGAACTGCGGCCCGGCCATCGGTCCGTAGCGCGACCCCATGGCCCCCAGCGCCCCGCCCCCCCCCCCCGGAGCTCCCGGGATCCTCTGGTCGACCCGCGGGACGGGGTGACGGAGCTGGCCGGGGCCGCGCGGGCGCCCAGAGCCAGCCGCCTGCGCTGCGGCCAACGCGGGCCGGTCGGGGAACCCTCGGAGGGGGGACTTGGAAAAAATTCTCGGGCGGCGGGGCCCCTCCGAAGGTCCGGGCCCCGCGCGGGTCCGTGGCCGGGCCGGGGCGGGCCGGGGGCGGCAACCTCGGCCCGGGGACCCCCGGAGCGGGACTTTGAAAAAATTCTCCGACGGTCCGGACCCCACGCGGGACCGCGCCCGGGCCCGGGGCGCCCTCCGCGGGCCACCCCGGACCTACGCCGGAGGCCCCGGTGACGACCGGGCCGCGCGAAGGAAGGCGCGCGAACGGCCGGGGCGTGCCTTGTCCCGTTCTTCTGCCTGCGCCGTCTCGGTGCGGCCCGGTTCGGTCCAGCGCCGTCTAAAACACGGCACCCGGGAGCGCGGCGGCGGCGGCGGCGGCGGCGGCGGCGGCGACGGCCACCGCCTCGGCCACATGAAGCTGCGGGCCCAATTCCGGAACGTGGCTCTGGCGCCGGCGCCCCACCGTGGCCGGGACGATCCCGCCGACGCCGCCGGCGTCCCGAGACGTCGCCTCGGCCAGCGCGGCCACAGCGCCTCCCATGTCGCCGGCGCCGGAGCTCCGGAGGAAAACGATGTCAAAGCGGCCGCCAGGTGGCGGCCGACAACCGGCGCGGGCGACAGCGGGACGGATCCGGATCGGCGGCCGGCGAGGGCGCGTCGCCGGGCGGCCGGACACCCGGTCCCGTCCCGGCTCCCCCCCCGCCCCCCTCCCCCGCCTCCCAGCGCCGCCGCCGAACACGTTTCTCGGCGCGGGGCGGCCGGAAGGCGTTGGGGCCGGCCACGGCGCGGGGTCGGTTGGGCCAAGGGGATCCACCCGGCCGGGCCCTTTCCCGCCTCGGCCAGGACGATCCTGCCGACGCCGCCGCCGGCGTCCGGGAACGTCGCCTCGGCCAGCGCGGCCACATCGCCTCCCGCGCGTGTCGCCGGCGCCGGAGCTCCGGGGGAAGACGATATCAAAGCGGCCGCCAGGTGGCGGCCGACAACCGGCGCGGAGTGCAGCGGGACGGATCCGGATCGGCGGCCGGCGAGGGCGCGTCGCCGGGCGGCCGGACGCCCGGCCCCGTCCCGGCTCCCCCCCCGCCCCCCTCCCCCGCCTCCCAGCGCCGCCGCCGAACACGTTTCTCGGCGCGGGGCGGCCGGAAGACGGTGGGGCCGGCCACAGCGCGGGGTCGGTTGGGCCAAGGGGATCCGCCCGGCCGGGCCCTCCTCAGGTTCCGGAGGTGTGAGCAGGCTGTGTGGCTGGCTGCTTCTCCCTGACGGAACAGCAGTGGAACGACGGTACCAGCCCACTGCAGCAGCCGCTCTGGGAATGGTGCCTGAGGGCTCCCCGCGGGGCAGGGCCGGTAAACCCTCTCTGCCCCTGAAAGGTCTCTTCCTGCCGCTGCCCCTCAGTGCGTCGTCTAAGCCCGCCTTCGACGGTCAGGACTCCCCGCTCGTCGCAGACATACTCGTTCGCTTGTGTTTCCGGGTCTTTGTCGTCAAGAGAGCTAGGCGGAAGCGTCAGCCTATTCCACCACCTTGGCCCCATCTCCCAAAGTTCCGATCCAAGGGGGTCCGGCCCAGCCGGGCCATTTCGCCCCTCAGCCAGGAAGATCCCGTCTACCCCGCTGGAGCCCTGGGAGCACCATGCCGGCCAGCCGGCGTGTCCCACTCGGGGGGGGCCCTGGGAGGGAGGGAGGGAGGGAGGGAGGGAGGGAGGGAGGAGGGAGGGAGGGAGGGAGGGAGGGAGGACCCCGGGAGGACCCCGGGAGGACGCCGGGAGCCAGGCCGGGCTCGAGGAGACGGAGCGAAGGCCCCGGGCCGCCGTGGCCAGCGCGCGCCCGCCGGGACCGCTTCCCATCCCGTCGGCGCCGCAGAGCTCCGGAGGGGGACGGTATCGAAGCGGCCGCCGGGTGACGGCCGACGACCGGAGCGAAGGGCGGCGGGGGGGTGGAACCGGGTCCACCTGGGCCCCGGCCGGGGCTCGAGGGTGGCAGAGGGGACAGACTCCCCCGGGCCGCCGGGGAAACCTCTCGGGAGCGTCATGGGGCGCGCGCGCGCGCTCGCCCCCGAAAGGGCCGAACGGGGGGGGGGCGCCCGAGGGGATGAGCGTCCACCGGGGGCGGGAGGGAGAAGAGAGCACGTCCCAAGCGTCGGACGGGCAGGTGTTCTCCGATCCGTATCCTTTGGACGGACGCGACAAACGGGACGGGATGAGACCGCCAGTCCCCGAAGTTTTCCTCCTCGTTCTTTGAGTGCCCGCGTGGCGCAGAATACTATCTCTCTATGGTTTTCCGCCGTCGTCCCTGTCGCCGAGCCAACGGTACGCGTGAGGCGGGTTGAACGGGCAAATTGCGTCGGGAGGGAGGGAGGGAGGGAGGGAGGGAGGGAGGGAGGGAGGGAGGGAGGGAGCCGTGCGTTTGCCGGCATCCGCGTCGCAAAAGAAAACCACGGCCGCCACCGAGAGCGTTCTTCCTCATCGCTTTCCATCCTCCCGCGACGCGGGCGGGCAAACGGGGGGCGGGGGGGAGGCCGGGAACGCCTTCCCAGAGCCGGTACGGACCGGCTCTGGGCCCCCCGGTCCGACTGGGGAGACATCTCACCGAGGGAGGCCCTCGAGGCTCTCGGGAGCGAGGCCGCACTTAGTGAGGTCCAGCGGAGGCGCGGCGGGCCAGCCGCGAACGCCCGCCCAGAGGCCCTCGGGCGGCTCGGCCCGAGCGAGTGCTCTCCGGGCTCGCGGGCGGACTCGGGAAGGTGGCGTCTCCGGGGCGGGGGGGGGGAGGGAGAGGGGTGAGTCGGCGTCTCGAGCATCGAGAGATCTCCGGCGGCTCCCGAATGCGGGCGGGCGGGCGGGCGGGCGGGCGTGTGTGCGTGAGTCGTGGGGGTGGGGGGTGGAGTGCCCGAGGGGGGTTGGGGGGTGGGAGGCCGAGAGCGGGGCGGTGGGGGGGTCGGAGGGTGGGGGCGGTGGGGGACCACGCGCCTCGGGCCCGGGGGGTGGGGTGCTGAGGTGGGCGGGGAGTTGGCAAACGTTCCGGGTGGCCTGGTGCGTGTGCGCGCGTGCCTGCGCGCGTGCGTGCGTCCGTTCGCGCGCGCGTCCCGGTGTGCGTGCCTGCGCGCGCGCGCGTCTGTGCGGGGGCGCGTCTTTGCGGGGGCGTGTGCGCGCGTGTCCGGGCGTGTGTGCCTGCGTGTGCGCGCGTGACTGCGTGCGTGCGCGTGCGCGTCTGCGGGCGTGCCCGTGTGCGTGCCCGCCTGCGTCTGTGGGGGCGCCTGCGCACGTGAGCGCGGGTCTGTGCGTGCGTCTGTGTGTGCGTCTGTGCGTGTCTGTATGGGTTTGAGTGCGCGTCTGCACGTGAGCGCGTGTCTGAGCGTGTGCGCCTGTGCCTGCGCCCGCGCGCGCCTGTGCCTGCGGGAGCGGGCGCGCGCTCAGGCGGACGGGCAGCCCCCCGTCGTCGCCCTCGGTCCGCCGAACGGGCGCCCCCTTGGCCGGATGGAGAGGCTTTTCTCCGCGCCCACGAGGGGAATCGCAACGGGAACCGTAAGGCCGCACGCCGGCGGCGCTAGCGCCGCCTGCCGACGAGGGCCGCCGCCGCCGATCCCCCCCCCCCGGCCCGACCCCCAGCCCCCCAACTCGGCCCGCGGTGAGGGCCGGGGCCGTATTCGGCTGGAGGGGGGGGACGGTAAGGCCGAGGGCAGCGTCGCCGTTCCCGCGTTGCACGCGTCGCCGTGCCGCGAGCGTCTCCCGGGAAGCCAGAGGAGCGAGGTGTGTGAAGCCCGTGCCGCGCGCGCGCGGACCCGACCGGGGTGTTCCGGGACGACCGACCGACCGACCGGCCGACCGGCCGACCGTCGTCGTGGAAAGCTCACGGCGGACTGGACATCTGACGGGCCCCTCCCTGTCCGAGCCGACCTCCCGAGGTACGTAGGAGGGGAAGGGTACGGTAGGCTGGTTCGGCTGGAAGCCATCCCACCCCCGGGAGGCGTCGATCGACGGGGAGGCGGGACCGGGAAGGCACCGGTTTCCAATCGGACGATGGCTGAACCTTGGGCGACGGGTACGCGGACTCCTCCGTCTTCGCCCGAGTTCGCGACTCTCTGCGGGGGGAGCTTTCCGGGAAGCGGGTGACGGGCGCGCGTGCCGTCGTCCCGTGAAGGCGCGCTACTACCAAGAGGCTCCGAACGCGGGCCGTCCTCGGGGGGCGGTTTATTTTTTCTCAGTCGGGGGGGACCCCCGCCACAGGGAGAGAAACACCCGAGTTGGAACGGTGCTCGGGTGGGGAGTAGGGCGTGGCGGTGAAGACTGACGTTCGTCATCGTCGTCGTTTCCGTTTAGATAGAGAACTGACTGCGGCGCCGCTGCCGTCGCGTGCCGTCGAGCGGCTCGGGACTCGGAGCGGCCCTAGGGGAGAGAGTCGAGCCGCCCCACGGGCTTCCCAAGGAGGAGCCGGCGGATCCGAACCGCCGACGACCTCGGTCGGCAGCCGAGCTCCGAGCCGCCGCCGCCGCGCCGCCGGGGCTCCGTCTTTGCACTCGGTCTCCGGTACGCGGCCAGTTGGTTTCGCCCGAGGGACGGAACGGCTCTCGAAGAGGAAAACCCGGTTTCAGAAAAGGAAGGAGACAGGCAGAGGGAGGGGGAGGGGGAGGGGGTGGGCGGGAGGGGTGGGGGAGGGGAGGGGGATGGGGGCAGGGGAGGCGAGGGGGAGGGGAGGGGGAGGGGTGGGGGAGGGGAGGCGGTGGGGGGAGGGACGGGGAGGGGGAGGGGGGAGGGGAGGGGAGACGAGGGGAGGGGAGGGGGAGGGGGACGGGGGAGGGGGGAGGGACGGGAGGGGGAGGGGGAGGGGAGGGGAGGGGAGGGGGGCGGGGAGGGGAGGGGAGGGGGACGGGGAGGGGGAGGGGATTGGAGGGGAGGGGGAGACAGGCATACCTGGACGCCGAGCCAGCCCGGTGACGGCGTTAGGTAGAAGAAGGACGGTAGGCGCCCACGCGCTCACGCCCGTGGCTGCAGATACGGACACGCAGGCGCGTGCACGCGCCCGTGCGCGGGCGGGCGGTACGCACGTGCCTGCCCGTGCGTACCCGCGCGGGTACACGCGCGTAGGCGTGGGCGCGCCCACACGGGCGCGCCCGCGCCGGTACGCGCGCGCCCTCGGGCGCGTCCGTGCCCGTGCGTACGCCTAGGGGTGTGCACGCGCGGGCGCCCGCCTCTACGTACCTGCCCGAGGGCGCGCGCGCGCGCGCCCGCGCCTGCACGCGCCTGCACCTTCGCACGGGCACCTGCGCGCGGACCTGCCCGCGCCCCCGCCTCTGCGTGGGATCGGCGAGAGCCGAAAGCGGTACCGCCGCCGCCGCGTTTTCAAGATCCTTTGGCTCACGCGCCCCCCCACCCCCTTCCGGCCACCTTCGGGGGGAAAGCCCAACTTCACGGACGGGCGGAGCGGATAGCCCTTCAGCTGCGCCTCCCTGAAATAGAACGGGAGGAGTCACGAGAGCCTTAGGAAACGGAGCGAGGCGACGAGAGGGTGCGTCGAAAGGCGGGCGTCGAGAACTCCGGCCACAGGCGTTTTCCTTCTGTAGGGTGTAGAAAGCACCCCGCCGCACGCACCCGGCGTTAGGGAGCTGTCTCGAGGGCCGCGGTTTCTACTCCGCCGACTCCTTTCAGTTGAGACGGGGCGCCTCCGAGCGTGTGTGTGCGCGCGACCCGAAGGCGGTCGTCGAGGGACGACGGCACCCTCGGTCCGCCGAACCCCCGCGCCCTCGGACGGACGGGTGGAGAAGCTCTCCTCGACGTCACGGAGGCGGTCCCGACTGAAACCGGAGGGGCACGTGCCGGCGGCGCTAGGCCCGCCGCCGCCGAGGACCGCTGGCGCCACCCCCCCCACCGCCCACCACGCACCCCCAACCCCACCCCGCCTGCGCCCTTGCCGTGGGCCCCACGCTGGCGATATCCGGATCCAGTCCGACGTGGCCGCCGGCTGCCACCCGCCAGGCGGGGAAGAGGTTTGGAGGCGGCGGAGGCGGTGGGGGCGGCGGGGGGCGGCGGGGGTGTGGGCGGTGGGGGGCGGAGGAGGAGGAGGAGGAGGAGGAGGAGGACGGACGGACGGACGGACGGAAGGACGGGAACGCGCCCGCGCGCGCGTGCGCCCGCACCGCAGAGTGCCCTCCGGAGACACGGACGGGCCCACGGAGCACACGGAAACACGGAGATGGACGCGAGGGGGCGCGCGCGCGCGCGCAGCAGACACAACCCCGGGACGCCCGGGAGACACAGAGGTAGGCGCGGGCAGGCAGAACACGCGGGAACGCGGACGCGCGGCACCCACGGACACGGTCCGCTCGCGCACGCGCACGGGGGCCCGGACGCACGGCGACTCGCACGGACGGCGCGGCCGAAACACGGGAAGGTACGCCTCAGGGGCACACGCCCGCGGACCCCCCCGACAGAAGCCCGCCCGCGGCCAACCCCCGCCGCCCCCCCCCGAAGCGGGACGCCCACCCGCGCGGACGGA
>NW_026974870.1:755000-765000 GCF_030014295.1 Loxodonta africana | reverse complement strand
GGAGGGACGCGGCGAGGCCAGGGCAGGGCGGCGGCGGCGGGGGAGACGCGGGCAGCGGGAAGGCGGCGGTGGCGGCGGCGGCGCGGAGGGGGATCGGACCCCCCCGCGGTCGCCGCCGCTCCCTGTCTCCTCCAGCCCACCGCCCACCCAGCGGGCAACCCTCACGCGCACGACGGCCACACGCCGCCCACCCGCCCGGCGCACACAGGGCCCGGGCCCGGGTCCGAGGGCGCGTCGCCAGGGGACACCACCGGCCGGGGAGGCCCGGTGGCGACGCCCAACGCGGCGAGGCCGGTTCGCGGTCCCAGACCGGGGACGGCGTGTGCGCGGGCCGGCCGGGCGGGGCGGGGTCGATCGACGTCGGCGAGGGAGGCGCTGCGGGGGCGGCCCCCGGCACGCCCATCCCCCCGGCCCAGGGGCACATCGCCGGGAAAGCTCCCGGGTGAGGAGGTGGGCCCGCACACCCGCGCACCGCTGGCGGCACGGGACGGGTGCGGGCGGGAGGCGGCACACAACGGCGCGGGGGCCGTCCGCCGGACGGACCCCCGGCCCCACCGCACCAGGCGCGCGACGGGAGGGCCGCACACTCACACGCACACACGGACGCGCGCGACCCCGGCGCCAGACGGCTGGCCCGGCGAAGGCCCTCCCCCGACTCGCAGGGGGGAGGCGCGGGCCGCGGCAGGCGAAGGGCGGCGCGCGGCCCCACCGCGGGGCCGGCGGACCTCTCCCTCCACACCGGGCGGGAAGGAGAGGGGGCTCTGCCTGCGAGCCACGGTCGGTGGCTTGCGCGCAAGGCGAGGGGCAGCGGCTGGGGGATCCGGCACCCCCAAGGCACCCTCGGAGATGACTAGAGAAGACTTTCTTCACCGAAGACGGGCCGTCCCCACCCATCGCCCCCCACGTTGGGCCCCCGCCAGGCGCCCGAGGGCGCCCCGGGGATGGGCGGGGGGGGCCTGCGGTATTGGTAAGCACCAGCGGGGGGGTTAAGGCACAGTGGGCCTCTGCGGCCGGGAACGGAGCCTGCCGCCTCGTGCTCACGGCGGCTCTGCCTCACCCGGGGACGGCGCGTGCTCCCGGCTCCGTGCTGCGTCCACCCTCCACTCGGGCGAGGAGGGAACGGGTGGGGCACCGCAGCGGCGACCGAGGGCCTCGGAAAGTCACGCCTTTTGAGTCGTCCGTTTTTTTTTTTTTTCCGTTTCTCTTTTAAAGCTTCTCCGCCTCATCCCGCCTCACCGGAGCCAGGCTCCGGCGAGCGCGCGGGGCCTCGCGGGTACGCGCCGCGCACACCCGAGGCTTGCCTGGGCACCTAAAGCCCAACACACCCCCCGGTCTCCCTCTGTAGAGGGGTCCGCGCTCTAGGGCGGCCCGCGGGGGGGAGGAGGTACGACAGAGCCTAACAACGGACCGCCGGGGCCCAGCCGCGGCTACGCAGCCTGGGCCCCCACCTCGCAAGGGCGACTTCCCTCGGCACCGGCGGAAGCAACACGCGGGCCCTCCTCCTTCCGCTCTCGCTTGCCTCACGCGGGTCTCGGCAGGCACCGGGGCGGGCACGCACGCGCGCACCCCTCTCTCACCCCCGCCTTCTCGGGATCAGGCACGGCACCCTCCCGCGAGGCGTGCGTGCTCTAAAGGTCTTACCCCGCTCGACCCCCCTTCTTTTTTTTTTTTTTTTTCTCCACATCCTTTCTCTCCCTCTCGGCCGCACTCCTGTTTTTTATTTCTCTCGGCTCGAGGGGCGCACGCCCACACGCGTGAGCGGTGACCGGAAGGGTGGGCTGGGAACGGGGAAACGGCACCGCCACCCGGCCTCAGGCACCTGAGGGACGGCCTGGAGCGTTCCAGGGGCACCGCCAAAGGGCCACTCGAGGCGCACCGGCACCACCTGGGTGGGGCGCGCGGGTGCGTCGGACCAGAGAGCCCCCCCGCCGCGGGGGGCGGGGGAGGGCCCAACGCGAGGCAGAACACCAGGGCCACGAGCAGAGGCTGTCCTGCTCGGTCTCAGGACCCCGCCACCGCCGACGCTGGCCGCGAGGCCGCGAACGAGGGCAGATGAGCGAGGTCGGGCCGGATTCCGTGCCCCTGCCCCTCTGCGCACCACCGGCGGGTGGGGAGGAGGAGCGAGGGGCCCGCGCGCTGAGCGAGAAGAGCGGTCCCATTCGCCACGAATGTCCGTCCCTCGTCTTGGCGCGGCTCGGACCCGGCCCGGGAGAGCACGACAACACCACATCGATCGGGTCAGCCCAGGCACAAGCGAGGAGGAGAAGACCCCCCGCCTAAGGCTGCCAGGAGGCGGGCGAGGACAGCCCCGGAGAGGACCCGCTTCCTGCCTCGCCCGCCCCGGCTGCGGAAAGGTGGCCGCGAGGACCCCGCACACGGAGAACGCCTGACACGCGAGGCACGTGGGCCTGGGGGAGGGGGAGCGGGGCACACTCTGGCGAGCACCGCGGCCACCGCGGGTGCCTGCGACAAGGGGCACGCGGGTCAGAGGGCCCGCGGCGCCCGTGCCACGCCGCCCTCGGGCACTGGAGACCGGGGGGAGGCACCGCGGCTGGACATCTGGACGCGCGAGAGCCGGCGCACGGGCCCCAGGCGGGCGGCTCAAGCGGGGAGGAGCGGGGGAGGGCGTGGGCCGTCGGTGGACCGGCGTCTACGGACCCGTCCAGGTTTCCCATCTGCTCAGCGGGTGTCACCCAGCGAGGAGAGCGTGTCAGCACCAATCTGGTGGCCCAAATCGCCCGTTTTGGGCGAGAGAAAAGCCACGCCCCGCGGCGGGAGGGGCCCGCTCCCCACGGCGAGCCCCCGGAACTGCGGCCCGGCCATCGGTCCGTAGCGCGACCCCATGGCCCCCAGCGCCCCGCCCCCCCCCCGGAGCTCCCGGGATCCTCTGGTCGACCCGCGGGACGGGGTGACGGAGCTGGCCGGGGCCGCGCGGGCGCCCAGAGCCAGCCGCCTGCGCTGCGGCCAACGCGGGCCGGTCGGGGAACCCTCGGAGGGGGGACTTGGAAAAAATTCTCGGGCGGCGGGGCCCCTCCGAAGGTCCGGGCCCCGCGCGGGTCCGTGGCCGGGCCGGGGCGGGCCGGGGGCGGCAACCTCGGCCCGGGGACCCCCGGAGCGGGACTTTGAAAAAATTCTCCGACGGTCCGGACCCCACGCGGGACCGCGCCCGGGCCCGGGGCGCCCTCCGCGGGCCACCCCGGACCTACGCCGGAGGCCCCGGTGACGACCGGGCCGCGCGAAGGAAGGCGCGCGAACGGCCGGGGCGTGCCTTGTCCCGTTCTTCTGCCTGCGCCGTCTCGGTGCGGCCCGGTTCGGTCCAGCGCCGTCTAAAACACGGCACCCGGGAGCGCGGCGGCGGCGGCGGCGGCGGCGGCGGCGGCGGCGACGGCCACCGCCTCGGCCACATGAAGCTGCGGGCCCAATTCCGGAACGTGGCTCTGGCGCCGGCGCCCCACCGTGGCCGGGACGATCCCGCCGACGCCGCCGGCGTCCCGAGACGTCGCCTCGGCCAGCGCGGCCACAGCGCCTCCCATGTCGCCGGCGCCGGAGCTCCGGAGGAAAACGATGTCAAAGCGGCCGCCAGGTGGCGGCCGACAACCGGCGCGGGCGACAGCGGGACGGATCCGGATCGGCGGCCGGCGAGGGCGCGTCGCCGGGCGGCCGGACACCCGGTCCCGTCCCGGCTCCCCCCCCGCCCCCCTCCCCCGCCTCCCAGCGCCGCCGCCGAACACGTTTCTCGGCGCGGGGCGGCCGGAAGGCGTTGGGGCCGGCCACGGCGCGGGGTCGGTTGGGCCAAGGGGATCCACCCGGCCGGGCCCTTTCCCGCCTCGGCCAGGACGATCCTGCCGACGCCGCCGCCGGCGTCCGGGAACGTCGCCTCGGCCAGCGCGGCCACATCGCCTCCCGCGCGTGTCGCCGGCGCCGGAGCTCCGGGGGAAGACGATATCAAAGCGGCCGCCAGGTGGCGGCCGACAACCGGCGCGGAGTGCAGCGGGACGGATCCGGATCGGCGGCCGGCGAGGGCGCGTCGCCGGGCGGCCGGACGCCCGGCCCCGTCCCGGCTCCCCCCCGCCCCCCTCCCCCGCCTCCCAGCGCCGCCGCCGAACACGTTTCTCGGCGCGGGGCGGTCGGAAGACGGTGGGGCCGGCCACAGCGCGGGGTCGGTTGGGCCAAGGGGATCCGCCCGGCCGGGCCCTCCTCAGGTTCCGGAGGTGTGAGCAGGCTGTGTGGCTGGCTGCTTCTCCCTGACGGAACAGCAGTGGAACGACGGTACCAGCCCACTGCAGCAGCCGCTCTGGGAATGGTGCCTGAGGGCTCCCCGCGGGGCAGGGCCGGTAAACCCTCTCTGCCCCTGAAAGGTCTCTTCCTGCCGCTGCCCCTCAGTGCGTCGTCTAAGCCCGCCTTCGACGGTCAGGACTCCCCGCTCGTCGCAGACATACTCGTTCGCTTGTGTTTCCGGGTCTTTGTCGTCAAGAGAGCTAGGCGGAAGCGTCAGCCTATTCCACCACCTTGGCCCCATCTCCCAAAGTTCCGATCCAAGGGGGTCCGGCCCAGCCGGGCCATTTCGCCCCTCAGCCAGGAAGATCCCGTCTACCCCGCTGGAGCCCTGGAGCACCATGCCGGCCAGCCGGCGTGTCCCACTCGGGGGGGGCCCTGGGAGGGAGGGAGGGAGGGAGGGAGGGAGGGAGGGAGGGAGGGAGGGAGGGAGGGAGGGAGGGAGGACCCCGGGAGGACGCCGGGAGCCAGGCCGGGCTCGAGGAGACGGAGCGAAGGCCCCGGGCCGCCGTGGCCAGCGCGCGCCCGCCGGGACCGCTTCCCATCCCGTCGGCGCCGCAGAGCTCCGGAGGGGGACAGTATCGAAGCGGCCGCCGGGTGACGGCCGACGACCGGAGCGAAGGGCGGCGGGGGGGTGGAACCGGGTCCACCTGGGCCCCGGCCGGGGCTCGAGGGTGGCAGAGGGGACAGACTCCCCCGGGCCGCCGGGGAAACCTCTCGGGAGCGTCATGGGGCGCGCGCGCGCGCTCGCCCCCGAAAGGGCCGAACGGGGGGGGGCGCCCGAGGGGATGAGCGTCCACCGGGGGCGGGAGGGAGAAGAGAGCACGTCCCAAGCGTCGGACGGGCAGGTGTTCTCCGATCCGTATCCTTTGGACGGACGCGACAAACGGGACGGGATGAGACCGCCAGTCCCCGAAGTTTTCCTCCTCGTTCTTTGAGTGCCCGCGTGGCGCAGCAGGCAGACCGGGAGACGTTTTCCGCCGTCGCCGTCGTCCCTGTCGCCAAGCCAACGGTACGCGTGAGGCGGGTTGAACGGGCAAATTGCGTCGGGAGGGAGGGAGGGAGGGAGGGAGGGAGGGAGGGAGCCGTGCGTTTGCCGGCATCCGCGTCGCAAAAGAAAACCACGGCCGCCACCGAGAGCGTTCTTCCTCATCGCTTTCCATCCTCCCGCGACGCGGGCGGGCAAACGGGGGGCGGGGGGGAGGCCGGGAACGCCTTCCCAAAGCCGGTACGGACCGGCTCTGGGCCCCCCGGTCCGACTGGGGAGACATCTCACCGAGGGAGGCCCTCGAGGCTCTCGGGAGCGAGGCCGGACTTAGTGAGGTCCAGCGGAGGCGCGGCGGGCCAGCCGCGAACGCCCGCCCAGAGGCCCTCGGGCGGCTCGGCCCGAGCGAGTGCTCTCCGGGCTCGCGCGGGCGGACTCGGGAAGGTGGCGTCTCCGGGGCGGGGGGGGGGAGGGAGAGGGGTGAGTCGGCGTCTCGAGCATCGAGAGATCTCCGGCGGCTCCCGAATGCGGGCGGGCGGGCGGGCGGGCGGGCGTGTGTGCGTGAGTCGTGGGGGTGGGGGGTGGAGTGCCGGAGGGGGGTTGGGGGGTGGGAGGCCGAGAGCGGGGCGGTGGGGGGGTCGGAGGGTGGGGGCGGTGGGGGACCACGCGCCTCGGGCCCGGGGGGTGGGGTGCTGAGGTGGGCGGGGAGTTGGCAAACGTTCCGGGTGGCCTGGTGCGTGTGCGCGCGTGCCTGCGCGCGTGTGCGTGCGTCCGTTCGCGCGCGCGTCCCGGTGTGCGTGCCTGTGCGCGCGCGCGTCTGTGCGGGGGCGCGTCTTTGCGGGGGCGTGTGCGCGCGTGTCCGGGCGTGTGTGCCTGCGTGTGCGCGCGTGACTGCGGGCGTGCGCGTGCGCGTCTGCGGGCGTGCCCGTGTGCGTGCCCGCCTGCGTCTGTGGGGGCGCCTGCGCACGTGAGCGCGGGTCTGTGCGTGCGTCTGTGTGTGCGTCTGTGCGTGTCTGTATGGGTTTGAGTGCGCGTCTGCACGTGAGCGCGTGTCTGAGCGTGTGCGCCTGTGCCTGCGCCCGCGCGCGCCTGTGCCTGCGGGAGCGCGCGCGCGCTCAGGCGGACGGGCAGCCCCCCGTCGTCGCCCTCGGTCCGCCGAACGGGCGCCCCCTTGGCCGGATGGAGAGGCTTTTCTCCGCGCCCACGAGGGGAATCGCAACGGGAACCGTAAGGCCGCACGCCGGCGGCGCTAGCGCCGCCTGCCGACGAGGGCCGCCGCCGCCGATCCCCCCCCCCGGCCCGACCCCCAGCCCCCCAACTCGGCCCGCGGTGAGGGCCGGGGCCGTATTCGGCTGGAGGGGGGGGACGGTAAGGCCGAGGGCAGCGTCGCCGTTCCCGCGTTGCACGCGTCGCCGTGCCGCGAGCGTCTCCCGGGAAGCCAGAGGAGCGAGGTGTGTGAAGCCCGTGCCGCGCGCGCGCGGACCCGACCGGGGTGTTCCGGGACGACCGACCGACCGACCGACCGGCCGACCGGCCGACCGGCCGGCCGACCGGCCGACCGTCGTCGTGGAAAGCTCACGGCGGACTGGACATCTGACGGGCCCCTCCCTGTCCGAGCCGACCTCCCGAGGTACGTAGGAGGGGAAGGGTACGGTAGGCTGGTTCGGCTGGAAGCCATCCCACCCCCGGGAGGCGTCGATCGACGGGGAGGCGGGACCGGGAAGGCACCGGTTTCCAATCGGACGATGGCTGAACCTTGGGCGACGGGTACGCGGACTCCTCCGTCTTCGCCCGAGTTCGCGACTCTCTGCGGGGGGAGCTTTCCGGGAAGCGGGTGACGGGCGCGCGTGCCGTCGTCCCGTGAAGGCGCGCTACTACCAAGAGGCTCCGAACGCGGGCCGTCCTCGGGGGGCGGTTTATTTTTTCTCAGTCGGGGGGGACCCCCGCCACAGGGAGAGAAACACCCGAGTTGGAACGGTGCTCGGGTGGGGAGTAGGGCGTGGCGGTGAAGACTGACGTTCGTCATCGTCGTCGTTTCCGTTTAGATAGAGAACTGACTGCGGCGCCGCTGCCGTCGCGTGCCGTCGAGCGGCTCGGGACTCGGAGCGGCCCTAGGGGAGAGAGTCGAGCCGCCCCACGGGCTTCCCAAGGAGGAGCCGGCGGATCCGAACCGCCGACGATCTCGGTCGGCAGCCGAGCTCCGAGCCGCCGCCGCCGCGCCGCCGGGGCTCCGTCTTTGCACTCGGTCTCCGGTACGCGGCGAGTTGGTTTCGCCCGAGGGGCGGAACGGCTCTCGAAGAGGAAAACCCGGTTTCAGAAAAGGAAGGAGACAGGCAGAGGGAGGGGGAGGGGGAGGGGGTGGGCGGGAGGGGTGGGGGAGGGGAGGGGGATGGGGGCAGGGGAGGCGAGGGGGAGGGGAGGGGGAGGGGTGCGGGAGGGGAGGCGGTGGGGGGAGGGACGGGGAGGGGGAGGGGGGAGGGGAGGGGAGACGAGGGGAGGGGAGGGGGAGGGGGACGGGGGAGGGGGGAGGGACGGGAGGGGGAGGGGGAGGGGAGGGGAGGGGAGGGGAGGGGGAGACAGGCATACCTGGACGCCGAGCCAGCCCGGTGACGGCGTTAGGTAGAAGAAGGACGGTAGGCGCCCACGCGCTCACGCCCGTGGCTGCAGATACGGACACGCAGGCGCGTGCACGCGCCCGTGCGCGGGCGGGCGGTACGCACGTGCCTGCCCGTGCGTACCCGCGCGGGTACACGCGCGTAGGCGGGGGCGCGCCCACACGGGCGCGTCCGTGCGCGTGCGTACGCCTAGGGGTGTGCACGCGCGGGCGCCCGCCTCTACGTACCTGCCCGAGGGCGCGCGCGCGCGCGCCCGCGCCTGCACGCGCCTGCACCTTCGCACGGGCACCTGCGCGCGGACCTGCCCGCGCCCCCGCCTCTGCGTGGGATCGGCGAGAGCCGAAAGCGGTACCGCCGCCGCCGCGTTTTCAAGACCCTTTGGCTCACGCGCCCCCCCACCCCCTTCCGGCCACCTTCGGGGGGAAAGCTCAACTTCACGGACGGGCGGAGCGGATAGCCCTTCAGCTGCGCCTCCCTGAAATAGAACGGGAGGAGTCACGAGAGCCTTAGGAAACGGAGCGAGGCGACGAGAGGGTGCGTCGAAAGGCGGGCGTCGAGAACTCCGGCCACAGGCGTTTTCCTTCTGTAGGGTGTAGAAAGCACCCCGCCGCACGCACCCGGCGTTAGGGAGCTGTCTCGAGGGCCGCGGTTTCTACTCCGCCGACTCCTTTCAGTTGAGACGGGGCGCCTCCGAGCGTGTGTGTGCGCGCGACCCGAAGGCGGTCGTCGAGGGACGACGGCACCCTCGGTCCGCCGAACCCCCGCGCCCTCGGACAGACGGGTGGAGAAGCTCTCCTCGACGTCACGGAGGCGGTCCCGACTGAAACCGGAGGGGCACGTGCCGGCGGCGCTAGGCCCGCCGCCGCCGAGGACCGCTGGCGCCACCCCCCCCACCGCCCACCACGCACCCCCAACCCCACCCCGCCTCCGCCCTTGCCGTGGGCCCCACGCTGGCGATATCCGGATCCAGTCCGACGTGGCCGCCGGCTGCCACCCGCCAGGCGGGGAAGAGGTTTGGAGGCGGCGGAGGCGGTGGGGGCGGCGGGGGGCGGCGGGGGTGTGGGCGGTGGGGGGCGGAGGAGGAGGAGGAGGAGGAGGAGGAGGAGGAGGAGGAGGAGGACGGACGGACGGAAGGACGGGAACGCGCCCGCACGCGCGTGCGCCCGCACCGCAGAGTGCCCTCCGGAGACACGGACGGGCCCACGGAGCACACGGAAACACGGAGATGGACGCGAGGGGGCGCGCGCGCGCGCGCAGCAGACACAACCCCGGGACGCCCGGGAGACACAGAGGTAGGCGCGGGCAGGCAGAACACGCGGGAACGCGGACGCGCGGCACCCACGGACACGGTCCGCTCGCGCACGCGCACGGGGGCCCGGACGCACGGCGACTCGCACGGACGGCGCGGCCGAAACACGGGAAGGTACGCCTCAGGGGCACACGCCCGCGGACCCCCCCGACAGAAGCCCGCCCGCGGCCAACCCCCGCCGCCCCCCCCCGAAGCGGGACGCCCACCCGCGCGGACGGAGGGAGGGGCGCGACGGGGCGGACGGCCGCGCCGCAGCGCTTCGGAGGACACGGCGCCCCCGCCACACACGCGCGACGCGATAGACGCGTCGCGCGCGAGACGGGGGCACGGGCACGAGGTACGTACGCCCGACCGCGCGACTCGCGCGCCCGCCGGCCGCGCGCCCGCGCGGCATCCCGAAGAGGGCGCGCCGCACTCGGACGGACGGGGCCGCGCGCGCGCGCGCGCACCGGAGAGGCCACGCGCGCACCCGCGCGGACACGTACGCGCACGCAGCGGCGGCGGCGGCGGCGGCGGCGGCGGCGCCCTCCGGCGACACGGACGCACGCCCGGGGCACGCGGAAACGCGGAGACGCACGCGCACAGCAGACGCACGCACGGGACGCTCGGGAGACGCGGAGGTAGACGCAGGCAGGCGGAACACGCGGGAACGCGCGTCGCCCCCGCGCACACGATACACGGAGCGGGCGGGCACGCTCCACTAGGCGCGCGCGGCCTGCACTTGACGCTCGGGGACGCGGGCGCGGACGCGGCCCCGTACACGCGGCACCCACGGGCAGGCGGCACGCGGGCTCGGACGCACGCCCGGCGACGCGC
>NW_026974870.1:737500-740000 GCF_030014295.1 Loxodonta africana | reverse complement strand
GAGGGTCTTCTCGCTCGCCAACGCCGCCGCCGCCCGCGCGAGCGCCCGCGCTCACGGGAGGCCGGCCACGCGATCGTCAACGCCAGGGGGCCCGCGCGGAAGAGAAGAGAGCGCGCGACACGGAGAGGGACGCGTGCCGGAGGGCCGCGGGCAGCACGCGCCGCCCACGCACGCCCGGCCCGCCCGCCCGCCGCCCCGCCCCGGCGCCACGCGGGCCGGGCGGGGGCGGGCGGACGGGGACGGGAAGCGGGGCGGGGAGGGAGGGGCACGAGCCGGCGGCCCGCGGGGTCCTGCAGGGGGCGCCGGCGCGCCCGGTGGCGCCCCGGCGGCGCCCCCGCCAGGCCGGGCCTCGCCGGCGCGGCATGGAGGGGGGGAACGACCCAGGGGGGAGGCGCGCATCGGCGGGCGACACCGCGGCGTCCCGCGGGCCGCCCGCCGGGGCACCCGTGGCCTGGGGCGGAGCCCCGCCCCCCGCACGCGCCCGGCGGAGGCGTCCCGACAAGGCACGGGGGGTGGAAGGGGCCGCCGGGAGGCCGGCGGGCCCCGGACGCGCGGCGGACCGTGGGGAAGAGCGGCTCGGAGGAGACGGAGGCCGGCCGGGACGTCCCCCGCGGCCACCGCCGGGGGCAGGCGGCGGCCCGACGGGGGCGCCCCGGACGCGGACGCCGCTTCCCCTCCCCGTCGCCCCTCCCCGGCCCCCGCCGCGCGGCGCGGGACCGCCTTCCCCCGGCGAGCACACACCCCCCCCCGTCGCCAGGGTGACCCCGAGGCCGCGTGCGGCGCGAGGGAGGGCCCCCGAGCCACGACCCCGGCGCGAGCTCTCGCCTCGCTTCTCTCTCTTCTCTCTCGCGGGCGCGGCGGCCCCCGGCCCCCCTCCTCCTCCTCCGCCGCCGCGGAGGGAAGGGGGGCGGACGGGGGCACCACCGGGTCTGTCCTTAGGGGGTCGTAGGGAACCCGGCCGCCGCCCGCGCGCCTCCCGCCGCCCAGGCTTGGGCGCGGGCGTGCGGCGGGCCGGCCGGCCAGCCCCTGCGAGGAAGCCCCCAGCCGCGCACCCCCGGGGGAGGGAGGGCCGGCCAGACGCTGGCCGGCGGCAAACCCCGGGGGGGCGATTGATCGTCAAGCGACGCTCAGACAGGCGTAGCCCCGGGAGGAACCCGGGGCCGCAAGTGCGTTCGAAGTGTCGATGATCAATGTGTCCTGCAATTCACATTAATTCTCGCAGCTAGCTGCGTTCTTCATCGACGCACGAGCCGAGTGATCCACCGCTAAGAGTCGTACGAGTTTGGATTCGCGGGGCCCTCCCCCCCCCAGCGAGGAGGGAGGGAGGCGACCCCGCCCTGGACACGGCACACATCCCCCGAGGGGCGCCTCCTGCCGGCCAGAAGACACGACGGAACCACGACTCGGGAAAGGTCGGGAGGGATTCACGGACAAGGGGCCCGTCCACACCCGGCCCCCGGAGGAGCGGGCCTGGACGCCCCCACAGGCGCCCCGGGGGTTCCCACCCCCAACGACACGGGGCACCCGCGCGCGGGCCCGCGCGGTCCGACCGGCCGCCGGGCTCCCCCTCCCGGCGGCCGCCCGGCCGGCAGCGGGGCGCGGCGCGGAGCCCCCCGGCCTGGGGGCGGAGGCCGGGGGAGAGACGGGGTGAGGGCCAGGCCCCCCCCCACGGCCGCTCCCCGCGGGCCCGCCGCCACGAACCGCGGCGGACGGGCGACCCCCCGAGGGTCTTTAAACCTCCGCGCCGGGACGCGCTAGGTACCTGGACAGGGTGGCGAGCGAGGGCGGGGCGCGGCCATCGCCCCCGACGCGGATCCCCGGCCGCGGCCGCCCGCGGGGGACGCGCGGGACCGCGGCGCTGCCGGCCCGTGACGCGGGGGATGGACGGTAGGGGCCCACGCGCGCCCCCCCGCGCCGCCGCCACCGGGGACCCGCCGCCCGCAGCGCGCGGCCGCCCACCCCGCCTACGGCTCCCCCCACCTCCCGGCCGCACACGCACACACCGCCCTCCTCTTCCCTTCACCCCCGCAACGACCCACACGGGCGCGCGCTCGGAGGCCGGCCACCGTCCCCCCCCGCACCCGCGCGGCCCAGGCCCCGGGCCGCGGAGGGCCCGGGGCGACGGCGGGACGACGCGGTTTCGCGGGCGGGAAGGGGGAGGCCGGGCGAGGGCCCGAAGGTGCCGGGGGAGGTCAGCGAGGGGCGGGGGCGGACGCCGGGGAGGGGGGCCGGAGGGAAGGGGCGGCCGCGCAGGGGCGGCGGGGCCGGGGCGGTCGGCCGGAGGACGGGCGCGGGGCTACCCCCCCCACGCCCAGGGCGGGCGGCCGGGAAGCGGCGGGCAGCGGGTGACCCCCCGAGCGCCACCCACCGGCGCCCCCCCATCCTCCCGCGGGAGGGGGAGCGCGTAGGGGGGGAAGGGAGGGGGGTTCCCGCGGCACCGCGCGCGTCCCGGGACGCGCCGCGGACGCGTACGCCCGACGGGCGGGGCGGGCGACCGGGG
>NW_026974870.1:725000-732500 GCF_030014295.1 Loxodonta africana | reverse complement strand
CACGACAACACCACATCGATCGGGTCAGCCCAGGCACAAGCGAGGAGGAGAAGACCCCCCGCCTAAGGCTGCCAGGAGGCGGGCGAGGACAGCCCCGGAGAGGACCCGCTTCCTGCCTCGCCCGCCCCGGCTGCGGAAAGGTGGCCGCGAGGACCCCGCACACGGAGAACGCCTGACACGCGAGGCACGTGGGCCTGGGGGAGGGGGAGCGGGGCACACTCTGGCGAGCACCGCGGCCACCGCGGGTGCCTGCGACAAGGGGCACGCGGGTCAGAGGGCCCGCGGCGCCCGTGCCACGCCGCCCTCGGGCACTGGAGACCGGGGGGAGGCACCGCGGCTGGACATCTGGACGCGCGAGAGCCGGCGCACGGGCCCCAGGCGGGCGGCTCAAGCGGGGAGGAGCGGGGGAGGGCGTGGGCCGTCGGTGGACCGGCGTCTACGGACCCGTCCAGGTTTCCCATCTGCTCAGCGGGTGTCACCCAGCGAGGAGAGCGTGTCAGCACCAATCTGGTGGCCCAAATCGCCCGTTTTGGGCGAGAGAAAAGCCACGCCCCGCGGCGGGAGGGGCCCGCTCCCCACGGCGAGCCCCCGGAACTGCGGCCCGGCCATCGGTCCGTAGCGCGACCCCATGGCCCCCAGCGCCCCGCCCCCCCCCCGGAGCTCCCGGGATCCTCTGGTCGACCCGCGGGACGGGGTGACGGAGCTGGCCGGGGCCGCGCGGGCGCCCAGAGCCAGCCGCCTGCGCTGCGGCCAACGCGGGCCGGTCGGGGAACCCTCGGAGGGGGGACTTGGAAAAAATTCTCGGGCGGCGGGGCCCCTCCGAAGGTCCGGGCCCCGCGCGGGTCCGTGGCCGGGCCGGGGCGGGCCGGGGGCGGCAACCTCGGCCCGGGGACCCCCGGAGCGGGACTTTGAAAAAATTCTCCGACGGTCCGGACCCCACGCGGGACCGCGCCCGGGCCCGGGGCGCCCTCCGCGGGCCACCCCGGACCTACGCCGGAGGCCCCGGTGACGACCGGGCCGCGCGAAGGAAGGCGCGCGAACGGCCGGGGCGTGCCTTGTCCCGTTCTTCTGCCTGCGCCGTCTCGGTGCGGCCCGGTTCGGTCCAGCGCCGTCTAAAACACGGCACCCGGGAGCGCGGCGGCGGCGGCGGCGGCGGCGGCGGCGGCGGCGACGGCCACCGCCTCGGCCACATGAAGCTGCGGGCCCAATTCCGGAACGTGGCTCTGGCGCCGGCGCCCCACCGTGGCCGGGACGATCCCGCCGACGCCGCCGGCGTCCCGAGACGTCGCCTCGGCCAGCGCGGCCACAGCGCCTCCCATGTCGCCGGCGCCGGAGCTCCGGAGGAAAACGATGTCAAAGCGGCCGCCAGGTGGCGGCCGACAACCGGCGCGGGCGACAGCGGGACGGATCCGGATCGGCGGCCGGCGAGGGCGCGTCGCCGGGCGGCCGGACACCCGGTCCCGTCCCGGCTCCCCCCCCGCCCCCCTCCCCCGCCTCCCAGCGCCGCCGCCGAACACGTTTCTCGGCGCGGGGCGGCCGGAAGGCGTTGGGGCCGGCCACGGCGCGGGGTCGGTTGGGCCAAGGGGATCCACCCGGCCGGGCCCTTTCCCGCCTCGGCCAGGACGATCCTGCCGACGCCGCCGCCGGCGTCCGGGAACGTCGCCTCGGCCAGCGCGGCCACATCGCCTCCCGCGCGTGTCGCCGGCGCCGGAGCTCCGGGGGAAGACGATATCAAAGCGGCCGCCAGGTGGCGGCCGACAACCGGCGCGGAGTGCAGCGGGACGGATCCGGATCGGCGGCCGGCGAGGGCGCGTCGCCGGGCGGCCGGACGCCCGGCCCCGTCCCGGCTCCCCCCCGCCCCCCTCCCCCGCCTCCCAGCGCCGCCGCCGAACACGTTTCTCGGCGCGGGGCGGTCGGAAGACGGTGGGGCCGGCCACAGCGCGGGGTCGGTTGGGCCAAGGGGATCCGCCCGGCCGGGCCCTCCTCAGGTTCCGGAGGTGTGAGCAGGCTGTGTGGCTGGCTGCTTCTCCCTGACGGAACAGCAGTGGAACGACGGTACCAGCCCACTGCAGCAGCCGCTCTGGGAATGGTGCCTGAGGGCTCCCCGCGGGGCAGGGCCGGTAAACCCTCTCTGCCCCTGAAAGGTCTCTTCCTGCCGCTGCCCCTCAGTGCGTCGTCTAAGCCCGCCTTCGACGGTCAGGACTCCCCGCTCGTCGCAGACATACTCGTTCGCTTGTGTTTCCGGGTCTTTGTCGTCAAGAGAGCTAGGCGGAAGCGTCAGCCTATTCCACCACCTTGGCCCCATCTCCCAAAGTTCCGATCCAAGGGGGTCCGGCCCAGCCGGGCCATTTCGCCCCTCAGCCAGGAAGATCCCGTCTACCCCGCTGGAGCCCTGGAGCACCATGCCGGCCAGCCGGCGTGTCCCACTCGGGGGGGGCCCTGGGAGGGAGGGAGGGAGGGAGGGAGGGAGGGAGGGAGGGAGGGAGGGAGGGAGGGAGGGAGGACCCCGGGAGGACGCCGGGAGCCAGGCCGGGCTCGAGGAGACGGAGCGAAGGCCCCGGGCCGCCGTGGCCAGCGCGCGCCCGCCGGGACCGCTTCCCATCCCGTCGGCGCCGCAGAGCTCCGGAGGGGGACAGTATCGAAGCGGCCGCCGGGTGACGGCCGACGACCGGAGCGAAGGGCGGCGGGGGGGTGGAACCGGGTCCACCTGGGCCCCGGCCGGGGCTCGAGGGTGGCAGAGGGGACAGACTCCCCCGGGCCGCCGGGGAAACCTCTCGGGAGCGTCATGGGGCGCGCGCGCGCGCTCGCCCCCGAAAGGGCCGAACGGGGGGGGGCGCCCGAGGGGATGAGCGTCCACCGGGGGCGGGAGGGAGAAGAGAGCACGTCCCAAGCGTCGGACGGGCAGGTGTTCTCCGATCCGTATCCTTTGGACGGACGCGACAAACGGGACGGGATGAGACCGCCAGTCCCCGAAGTTTTCCTCCTCGTTCTTTGAGTGCCCGCGTGGCGCAGCAGGCAGACCGGGAGACGTTTTCCGCCGTCGTCCCTGTCGCCGAGCCAACGGTACGCGTGAGGCGGGTTGAACGGGCAAATTGCGTCGGGAGGGAGGGAGGGAGGGAGGGAGGGAGGGAGGGAGGGAGGGAGCCGTGCGTTTGCCGGCATCCGCGTCGCAAAAGAAAACCACGGCCGCCACCGAGAGCGTTCTTCCTCATCGCTTTCCATCCTCCCGCGACGCGGGCGGGCAAACGGGGGGCGGGGGGGAGGCCGGGAACGCCTTCCCAAAGCCGGTACGGACCGGCTCTGGGCCCCCCGGTCCGACTGGGGAGACATCTCACCGAGGGAGGCCCTCGAGGCTCTCGGGAGCGAGGCCGGACTTAGTGAGGTCCAGCGGAGGCGCGGCGGGCCAGCCGCGAACGCCCGCCCAGAGGCCCTCGGGCGGCTCGGCCCGAGCGAGTGCTCTCCGGGCTCGCGCGGGCGGACTCGGGAAGGTGGCGTCTCCGGGGCGGGGGGGGGGAGGGAGAGGGGTGAGTCGGCGTCTCGAGCATCGAGAGATCTCCGGCGGCTCCCGAATGCGGGCGGGCGGGCGGGCGGGCGGGCGTGTGTGCGTGAGTCGTGGGGGTGGGGGGTGGAGTGCCGGAGGGGGGTTGGGGGGTGGGAGGCCGAGAGCGGGGCGGTGGGGGGGTCGGAGGGTGGGGGCGGTGGGGGACCACGCGCCTCGGGCCCGGGGGGTGGGGTGCTGAGGTGGGCGGGGAGTTGGCAAACGTTCCGGGTGGCCTGGTGCGTGTGCGCGCGTGCCTGCGCGCGTGCGTGCGTCCGTTCGCGCGCGCGTCCCGGTGTGCGTGCCTGTGCGCGCGCGCGTCTGTGCGGGGGCGCGTCTTTGCGGGGGCGTGTGCGCGCGTGTCCGGGCGTGTGTGCCTGCGTGTGCGCGCGTGACTGCGGGCGTGCGCGTGCGCGTCTGCGGGCGTGCCCGTGTGCGTGCCCGCCTGCGTCTGTGGGGGCGCCTGCGCACGTGAGCGCGGGTCTGTGCGTGCGTCTGTGTGTGCGTCTGTGCGTGTCTGTATGGGTTTGAGTGCGCGTCTGCACGTGAGCGCGTGTCTGAGCGTGTGCGCCTGTGCCTGCGCCCGCGCGCGCCTGTGCCTGCGGGAGCGCGCGCGCGCTCAGGCGGACGGGCAGCCCCCCGTCGTCGCCCTCGGTCCGCCGAACGGGCGCCCCCTTGGCCGGATGGAGAGGCTTTTCTCCGCGCCCACGAGGGGAATCGCAACGGGAACCGTAAGGCCGCACGCCGGCGGCGCTAGCGCCGCCTGCCGACGAGGGCCGCCGCCGCCGATCCCCCCCCCCGGCCCGACCCCCAGCCCCCCAACTCGGCCCGCGGTGAGGGCCGGGGCCGTATTCGGCTGGAGGGGGGGGACGGTAAGGCCGAGGGCAGCGTCGCCGTTCCCGCGTTGCACGCGTCGCCGTGCCGCGAGCGTCTCCCGGGAAGCCAGAGGAGCGAGGTGTGTGAAGCCCGTGCCGCGCGCGCGCGGACCCGACCGGGGTGTTCCGGGACGACCGACCGACCGACCGACCGGCCGACCGGCCGACCGGCCGGCCGACCGGCCGACCGTCGTCGTGGAAAGCTCACGGCGGACTGGACATCTGACGGGCCCCTCCCTGTCCGAGCCGACCTCCCGAGGTACGTAGGAGGGGAAGGGTACGGTAGGCTGGTTCGGCTGGAAGCCATCCCACCCCCGGGAGGCGTCGATCGACGGGGAGGCGGGACCGGGAAGGCACCGGTTTCCAATCGGACGATGGCTGAACCTTGGGCGACGGGTACGCGGACTCCTCCGTCTTCGCCCGAGTTCGCGACTCTCTGCGGGGGGAGCTTTCCGGGAAGCGGGTGACGGGCGCGCGTGCCGTCGTCCCGTGAAGGCGCGCTACTACCAAGAGGCTCCGAACGCGGGCCGTCCTCGGGGGGCGGTTTATTTTTTCTCAGTCGGGGGGGACCCCCGCCACAGGGAGAGAAACACCCGAGTTGGAACGGTGCTCGGGTGGGGAGTAGGGCGTGGCGGTGAAGACTGACGTTCGTCATCGTCGTCGTTTCCGTTTAGATAGAGAACTGACTGCGGCGCCGCTGCCGTCGCGTGCCGTCGAGCGGCTCGGGACTCGGAGCGGCCCTAGGGGAGAGAGTCGAGCCGCCCCACGGGCTTCCCAAGGAGGAGCCGGCGGATCCGAACCGCCGACGATCTCGGTCGGCAGCCGAGCTCCGAGCCGCCGCCGCCGCGCCGCCGGGGCTCCGTCTTTGCACTCGGTCTCCGGTACGCGGCGAGTTGGTTTCGCCCGAGGGGCGGAACGGCTCTCGAAGAGGAAAACCCGGTTTCAGAAAAGGAAGGAGACAGGCAGAGGGAGGGGGAGGGGGAGGGGGTGGGCGGGAGGGGTGGGGGAGGGGAGGGGGATGGGGGCAGGGGAGGCGAGGGGGAGGGGAGGGGGAGGGGTGCGGGAGGGGAGGCGGTGGGGGGAGGGACGGGGAGGGGGAGGGGGGAGGGGAGGGGAGACGAGGGGAGGGGAGGGGGAGGGGGACGGGGGAGGGGGGAGGGACGGGAGGGGGAGGGGGAGGGGAGGGGAGGGGAGGGGAGGGGGAGACAGGCATACCTGGACGCCGAGCCAGCCCGGTGACGGCGTTAGGTAGAAGAAGGACGGTAGGCGCCCACGCGCTCACGCCCGTGGCTGCAGATACGGACACGCAGGCGCGTGCACGCGCCCGTGCGCGGGCGGGCGGTACGCACGTGCCTGCCCGTGCGTACCCGCGCGGGTACACGCGCGTAGGCGGGGGCGCGCCCACACGGGCGCGTCCGTGCGCGTGCGTACGCCTAGGGGTGTGCACGCGCGGGCGCCCGCCTCTACGTACCTGCCCGAGGGCGCGCGCGCGCGCGCCCGCGCCTGCACGCGCCTGCACCTTCGCACGGGCACCTGCGCGCGGACCTGCCCGCGCCCCCGCCTCTGCGTGGGATCGGCGAGAGCCGAAAGCGGTACCGCCGCCGCCGCGTTTTCAAGACCCTTTGGCTCACGCGCCCCCCCCACCCCCTTCCGGCCACCTTCGGGGGGAAAGCTCAACTTCACGGACGGGCGGAGCGGATAGCCCTTCAGCTGCGCCTCCCTGAAATAGAACGGGAGGAGTCACGAGAGCCTTAGGAAACGGAGCGAGGCGACGAGAGGGTGCGTCGAAAGGCGGGCGTCGAGAACTCCGGCCACAGGCGTTTTCCTTCTGTAGGGTGTAGAAAGCACCCCGCCGCACGCACCCGGCGTTAGGGAGCTGTCTCGAGGGCCGCGGTTTCTACTCCGCCGACTCCTTTCAGTTGAGACGGGGCGCCTCCGAGCGTGTGTGTGCGCGCGACCCGAAGGCGGTCGTCGAGGGACGACGGCACCCTCGGTCCGCCGAACCCCCGCGCCCTCGGACAGACGGGTGGAGAAGCTCTCCTCGACGTCACGGAGGCGGTCCCGACTGAAACCGGAGGGGCACGTGCCGGCGGCGCTAGGCCCGCCGCCGCCGAGGACCGCTGGCGCCACCCCCCCCACCGCCCACCACGCACCCCCAACCCCACCCCGCCTCCGCCCTTGCCGTGGGCCCCACGCTGGCGATATCCGGATCCAGTCCGACGTGGCCGCCGGCTGCCACCCGCCAGGCGGGGAAGAGGTTTGGAGGCGGCGGAGGCGGTGGGGGCGGCGGGGGGCGGCGGGGGTGTGGGCGGTGGGGGGCGGAGGAGGAGGAGGAGGAGGAGGAGGAGGAGGAGGAGGACGGACGGACGGACGGAAGGACGGGAACGCGCCCGCGCGCGCGTGCGCCCGCACCGCAGAGTGCCCTCCGGAGACACGGACGGGCCCACGGAGCACACGGAAACACGGAGATGGACGCGAGGGGGCGCGCGCGCGCGCGCAGCAGACACAACCCCGGGACGCCCGGGAGACACAGAGGTAGGCGCGGGCAGGCAGAACACGCGGGAACGCGGACGCGCGGCACCCACGGACACGGTCCGCTCGCGCACGCGCACGGGGGCCCGGACGCACGGCGACTCGCACGGACGGCGCGGCCGAAACACGGGAAGGTACGCCTCAGGGGCACACGCCCGCGGACCCCCCCGACAGAAGCCCGCCCGCGGCCAACCCCCGCCGCCCCCCCCCGAAGCGGGACGCCCACCCGCGCGGACGGAGGGAGGGGCGCGACGGGGCGGACGGCCGCGCCGCAGCGCTTCGGAGGACACGGCGCCCCCGCCACACACGCGCGACGCGATAGACGCGTCGCGCGCGAGACGGGGGCACGGGCACGAGGTACGTACGCCCGACCGCGCGACTCGCGCGCCCGCCGGCCGCGCGCCCGCGCGGCATCCCGAAGAGGGCGCGCCGCACTCGGACGGACGGGGCCGCGCGCGCGCGCGCGCACCGGAGAGGCCACGCGCGCACCCGCGCGGACACGTACGCGCACGCAGCGGCGGCGGCGGCGGCGGCGGCGGCGGCGCCCTCCGGCGA
>NW_026974870.1:700000-712500 GCF_030014295.1 Loxodonta africana | reverse complement strand
CTCACCGCCGGCGGGCGCGGGGCGGGGGACCACCACCGGGGAACCGGGAAGCGATACGCACTGGCGGGAGGCGCGGCCCCGAGCCAGCAGCCGGAGGGACGCGGCGAGGCCAGGGCAGGGCGGCGGCGGCGGGGGAGACGCGGGCAGCGGGAAGGCGGCGGTGGCGGCGGCGGCGCGGAGGGGGATCGGACCCCCCCGCGGTCGCCGCCGCTCCCTGTCTCCTCCAGCCCACCGCCCACCCAGCGGGCAACCCTCACGCGCACGACGGCCACACGCCGCCCACCCGCCCGGCGCACACAGGGCCCGGGCCCGGGTCCGAGGGCGCGTCGCCAGGGGACACCGCGGGCCGGGGAGGCCCGGTGGCGACGCCCAACGCGGCGAGGCCGGTTCGCGGTCCCAGACCGGGGACGGCGTGTGCGCGGGCCGGCCGGGCGGGGCGGGGTCGATCGACGTCGGCGAGGGAGGCGCTGCGGGGGCGGCCCCCGGCACGCCCATCCCCCCGGCCCAGGGGCACATCGCCGGGAAAGCTCCCGGGTGAGGAGGTGGGCCCGCACACCCGCGCACCGCTGGCGGCACGGGACGGGTGCGGGCGGGAGGCGGCACACAACGGCGCGGGGGCCGTCCGCCGGACGGACCCCCGGCCCCACCGCACCAGGCGCGCGACGGGAGGGCCGCACACTCACACGCACACACGGACGCGCGCGACCCCGGCGCCAGACGGCTGGCCCGGCGAAGGCCCTCCCCCGACTCGCAGGGGGGAGGCGCGGGCCGCGGCAGGCGAAGGGCGGCGCGCGGCCCCACCGCGGGGCCGGCGGACCTCTCCCTCCACACCGGGCGGGAAGGAGAGGGGGCTCTGCCTGCGAGCCACGGTCGGTGGCTTGCGCGCAAGGCGAGGGGCAGCGGCTGGGGGATCCGGCACCCCCAAGGCACCCTCGGAGATGACTAGAGAAGACTTTCTTCACCGAAGACGGGCCGTCCCCACCCATCGCCCCCCACGTTGGGCCCCCGCCAGGCGCCCGAGGGCGCCCCGGGGATGGGCGGGGGGGGCCTGCGGTATTGGTAAGCACCAGCGGGGGGGTTAAGGCACAGTGGGCCTCTGCGGCCGGGAACGGAGCCTGCCGCCTCGTGCTCACGGCGGCTCTGCCTCACCCGGGGACGGCGCGTGCTCCCGGCTCCGTGCTGCGTCCACCCTCCACTCGGGCGAGGAGGGAACGGGTGGGGCACCGCAGCGGCGACCGAGGGCCTCGGAAAGTCACGCCTTTTGAGTCGTCCGTTTTTTTTTTTTTCCGTTTCTCTTTTAAAGCTTCTCCGCCTCATCCCGCCTCACCGGAGCCAGGCTCCGGCGAGCGCGCGGGGCCTCGCGGGTACGCGCCGCGCACACCCGAGGCTTGCCTGGGCACCTAAAAGCCCAACACACCCCCCGGTCTCCCTCTGTAGAGGGGTCCGCGCTCTAGGGCGGCCCGCGGGGGGGAGGAGGTACGACAGAGCCTAACAACGGACCGCCGGGGCCCAGCCGCGGCTACGCAGCCTGGGCCCCCACCTCGCAAGGGCGACTTCCCTCGGCACCGGCGGAAGCAACACGCGGGCCCTCCTCCTTCCGCTCTCGCTTGCCTCACGCGGGTCTCGGCAGGCACCGGGGCGGGCACGCACGCGCGCACCCCTCTCTCACCCCCGCCTTCTCGGGATCAGGCACGGCACCCTCCCGCGAGGCGTGCGTGCTCTAAAGGTCTTACCCCGCTCGACCCCCCTTCTTTTTTTTTTTTTTTTCCTCCACATCCTTTCTCTCCCTCTCGGCCGCACTCCTGTTTTTTATTTCTCTCGGCTCGAGGGGCGCACGCCCACACGCGTGAGCGGTGACCGGAAGGGTGGGCTGGGAACGGGGAAACGGCACCGCCACCCGGCCTCAGGCACCTGAGGGACGGCCTGGAGCGTTCCAGGGGCACCGCCAAAGGGCCACTCGAGGCGCACCGGCACCACCTGGGTGGGGCGCGCGGGTGCGCCTGACCAGAGAGCCCCCCCGCCGCGGGGGGCGGGGGAGGGCCCGACGCGAGGCAGAACACCAGGGCCACGAGCAGAGGCTGTCCTGCTCGGTCTCAGGACCCCGCCACCGCCGACGCTGGCCGCGAGGCCGCGAACGAGGGCAGATGAGCGAGGTCGGGCCGGATCCCGTGCCCCTGCCCCTCTGCGCACCACCGGCGGGCGGGGAGGAGGAGCGAGGGGCCCGCGCGCTGAGCGAGAAGAGCGGTCCCATTCGCCACGAATGTCCGTCCCTCGTCTTGGCGCGGCTCGGACCCGGCCCGGGAGAGCACGACAACACCACATCGATCGGGTCAGCCCAGGCACAAGCGAGGAGGAGAAGACCCCCCCGCCAGGGCTGCCAGGAGGCGGGCGAGGACAGCCCCGGAGAGGACCCGCTTTCTGCCTCGCCCGCCCCGGCTGCGGAAAGGTGGCCGCGAGGACCCCTGCACACGGAGAACGCCTGACACGCGAGGCACGTGGGCCTGGGGGAGGGGGGGAGCGGGGCACACTCTGGCGAGCACCGCGGCCACCGCGGGTGCCTGCGACAAGGGGCACGCGGGTCAGAGGGCCCGCGGCGCCCGTGCCACGCCGCCCTCGGGCACTGGAGACCGGGGGGAGGCACCGCGGCTGGACATCTGGACGCGCGAGAGCCGGCGCACGGGCCCCAGGCGGGCGGCTCAAGCGGGGAGGAGCGGGGGAGGGCGTGGGCCGTCGGTGGACCGGCGTCTACGGACCCGTCCAGGTTTCCCATCTGCTCAGCGGGAGTCACCCAGCGAGGAGAGCGTGTCAGCACCAATCTGGTGGCCCAAATCGCCCGTTTTGGGCGAGAGAAAAGCCACGCCCCGCGGCGGGAGGGGCCCGCTCCCCACGGCGAGCCCCCGGAACTGCGGCCCGGCCATCGGTCCGTAGCGCGACCCCATGGCCCCCAGCGCCCCGCCCCCCCCCCCCCGGAGCTCCCGGGATCCTCTGGTCGACCCGCGGGACGGGGTGACGGAGCTGGCCGGGGCCGCGCGGGCGCCCAGAGCCAGCCGCCTGCGCTGCGGCCAACGCGGGCCGGTCGGGGAACCCTCGGAGGGGGGACTTGGAAAAAATTCTCGGGCGGCGGGGCCCCTCCGAAGGTCCGGGCCCCGCGCGGGTCCGTGGCCGGGCCGGGGCGGGCCGGGGGCGGCAACCTCGGCCCGGGGACCCCCGGAGCGGGACTTTGAAAAAATTCTCCGACGGTCCGGACCCCACGCGGGACCGCGCCCGGGCCCGGGGCGCCCTCCGCGGGCCACCCCGGACCTACGCCGGAGGCCCCGGTGACGACCGGGCCGCGCGAAGGAAGGCGCGCGAACGGCCGGGGCGTGCCTTGTCCCGTTCTTCTGCCTGCGCCGTCTCGGTGCGGCCCGGTTCGGTCCAGCGCCGTCTAAAACACGGCACCCGGGAGCGCGGCGGCGGCGGCGGCGGCGGCGGCGGCGGCGGCGACGGCCACCGCCTCGGCCACATGAAGCTGCGGGCCCAATTCCGGAACGTGGCTCTGGCGCCGGCGCCCCACCGTGGCCGGGACGATCCCGCCGACGCCGCCGGCGTCCCGAGACGTCGCCTCGGCCAGCGCGGCCACAGCGCCTCCCATGTCGCCGGCGCCGGAGCTCCGGAGGAAAACGATGTCAAAGCGGCCGCCAGGTGGCGGCCGACAACCGGCGCGGGCGACAGCGGGACGGATCCGGATCGGCGGCCGGCGAGGGCGCGTCGCCGGGCGGCCGGACACCCGGTCCCGTCCCGGCTCCCCCCCCGCCCCCCTCCCCCGCCTCCCAGCGCCGCCGCCGAACACGTTTCTCGGCGCGGGGCGGCCGGAAGGCGTTGGGGCCGGCCACGGCGCGGGGTCGGTTGGGCCAAGGGGATCCACCCGGCCGGGCCCTTTCCCGCCTCGGCCAGGACGATCCTGCCGACGCCGCCGCCGGCGTCCGGGAACGTCGCCTCGGCCAGCGCGGCCACATCGCCTCCCGCGCGTGTCGCCGGCGCCGGAGCTCCGGGGGAAGACGATATCAAAGCGGCCGCCAGGTGGCGGCCGACAACCGGCGCGGAGTGCAGCGGGACGGATCCGGATCGGCGGCCGGCGAGGGCGCGTCGCCGGGCGGCCGGACGCCCGGCCCCGTCCCGGCTCCCCCCCCGCCCCCCTCCCCCGCCTCCCAGCGCCGCCGCCGAACACGTTTCTCGGCGCGGGGCGGCCGGAAGACGGTGGGGCCGGCCACAGCGCGGGGTCGGTTGGGCCAAGGGGATCCGCCCGGCCGGGCCCTCCTCAGGTTCCGGAGGTGTGAGCAGGCTGTGTGGCTGGCTGCTTCTCCCTGACGGAACAGCAGTGGAACGACGGTACCAGCCCACTGCAGCAGCCGCTCTGGGAATGGTGCCTGAGGGCTCCCCGCGGGGCAGGGCCGGTAAACCCTCTCTGCCCCTGAAAGGTCTCTTCCTGCCGCTGCCCCTCAGTGCGTCGTCTAAGCCCGCCTTCGACGGTCAGGACTCCCCGCTCGTCGCAGACATACTCGTTCGCTTGTGTTTCCGGGTCTTTGTCGTCAAGAGAGCTAGGCGGAAGCGTCAGCCTATTCCACCACCTTGGCCCCATCTCCCAAAGTTCCGATCCAAGGGGGTCCGGCCCAGCCGGGCCATTTCGCCCCTCAGCCAGGAAGATCCCGTCTACCCCGCTGGAGCCCTGGAGCACCATGCCGGCCAGCCGGCGTGTCCCACTCGGGGGGGGCCCTGAGGGAGGGAGGGAGGGAGGGAGGGAGGGAGGGAGGGAGGGAGGGAGGGAGGGAGCCCCGGGAGGACCCCGGGAGGACCCCGGGAGGACGCCGGGAGCCAGGCCGGGCTCGAGGAGACGGAGCGAAGGCCCCGGGCCGCCGTGGCCAGCGCGCGCCCGCCGGGACCGCTTCCCATCCCGTCGGCGCCGCAGAGCTCCGGAGGGGGACGGTATCGAAGCGGCCGCCGGGTGACGGCCGACGACCGGAGCGAAGGGCGGCGGGGGGGTGGAACCGGGTCCACCTGGGCCCCGGCCGGGGCTCGAGGGTGGCAGAGGGGACAGACTCCCCCGGGCCGCCGGGGAAACCTCTCGGGAGCGTCATGGGGCGCGCGCGCGCGCTCGCCCCCGAAAGGGCCGAACGGGGGGGGGGCGCCCGAGGGGATGAGCGTCCACCGGGGGCGGGAGGGAGAAGAGAGCACGTCCCAAGCGTCGGACGGGCAGGTGTTCTCCGATCCGTATCCTTTGGACGGACGCGACAAACGGGACGGGATGAGACCGCCAGTCCCCGAAGTTTTCCTCCTCGTTCTTTGAGTGCCCGCGTGGCGCAGCAGGCAGACCGGGAGACGTTTTCCGCCGTCGTCCCTGTCGCCGAGCCAACGGTACGCGTGAGGCGGGTTGAACGGGCAAATTGCGTCGGGAGGGAGGGAGGGAGGGAGGGAGGGAGGGAGGGAGGGAGCCGTGCGTTTGCCGGCATCCGCGTCGCAAAAGAAAACCACGGCCGCCACCGAGAGCGTTCTTCCTCATCGCTTTCCATCCTCCCGCGACGCGGGCGGGCAAACGGGGGGCGGGGGGGAGGCCGGGAACGCCTTCCCAGAGCCGGTACGGACCGGCTCTGGGCCCCCCGGTCCGACTGGGGAGACATCTCACCGAGGGAGGCCCTCGAGGCTCTCGGGAGCGAGGCCGGACTTAGTGAGGTCCAGCGGAGGCGCGGCGGGCCAGCCGCGAACGCCCGCCCAGAGGCCCTCGGGCGGCTCGGCCCGAGCGAGTGCTCTCCGGGCTCGCGGGCGGACTCGGGAAGGTGGCGTCTCCGGGGCGGGGGGGGGAGGGAGAGGGGTGAGTCGGCGTCTCGAGCATCGAGAGATCTCCGGCGGCTCCCGAATGCGGGCGGGCGGGCGGGCGGGCGGGCGTGTGTGCGTGAGTCGTGGGGGTGGGGGGTGGAGTGCCCGAGGGGGGTTGGGGGGTGGGAGGCCGAGAGTGGGGCGGTGGGGGGGTCGGAGGGTGGGGGCGGTGGGGGACCACGCGCCTCGGGCCCGGGGGGTGGGGTGCTGAGGTGGGCGGGGAGTTGGCAAACGTTCCGGGTGGCCTGGTGCGTGTGCGCGCGTGCCTGCGCGCGTGCGTGCGTCCGTTCGCGCGCGCGTCCCGGTGTGCGTGCCTGCGCGCGCGCGCGTCTGTGCGGGGGCGCGTCTTTGCGGGGGCGTGTGCGCGCGTGTCCGGGCGTGTGTGCCTGCGTGTGCGCGCGTGACTGCGTGCGTGCGCGTGCGCGTCTGCGGGCGTGCCCGTGTGCGTGCCCGCCTGCGTCTGTGGGGGCGCCTGCGCACGTGAGCGCGGGTCTGTGCGTGCGTCTGTGTGTGCGTCTGTGCGTGTCTGTATGGGTTTGAGTGCGCGTCTGCGCGTGAGCGCGTGTCTGAGCGTGTGCGCCTGTGCCTGCGCCCGCGCGCGCCTGTGCCTGCGGGAGCGGGCGCGCGCTCAGGCGGACGGGCAGCCCCCCGTCGTCGCCCTCGGTCCGCCGAACGGGCGCCCCCTTGGCCGGATGGAGAGGCTTTTCTCCGCGCCCACGAGGGGAATCGCAACGGGAACCGTAAGGCCGCACGCCGGCGGCGCTAGCGCCGCCTGCCGACGAGGGCCGCCGCCGCCGATCCCCCCCCCCCGGCCCGACCCCCAGCCCCCCAACTCGGCCCGCGGTGAGGGCCGGGGCCGTATTCGGCTGGAGGGGGGGGACGGTAAGGCCGAGGGCAGCGTCGCCGTTCCCGCGTTGCACGCGTCGCCGTGCCGCGAGCGTCTCCCGGGAAGCCAGAGGAGCGAGGTGTGTGAAGCCCGTGCCGCGCGCGCGCGGACCCGACCGGGGTGTTCCGGGACGACCGACCGACCGACCGGCCGACCGGCCGACCGTCGTCGTGGAAAGCTCACGGCGGACTGGACATCTGACGGGCCCCTCCCTGTCCGAGCCGACCTCCCGAGGTACGTAGGAGGGGAAGGGTACGGTAGGCTGGTTCGGCTGGAAGCCATCCCACCCCCGGGAGGCGTCGATCGACGGGGAGGCGGGACCGGGAAGGCACCGGTTTCCAATCGGACGATGGCTGAACCTTGGGCGACGGGTACGCGGACTCCTCCGTCTTCGCCCGAGTTCGCGACTCTCTGCGGGGGGAGCTTTCCGGGAAGCGGGTGACGGGCGCGCGTGCCGTCGTCCCGTGAAGGCGCGCTACTACCAAGAGGCTCCGAACGCGGGCCGTCCTCGGGGGGCGGTTTATTTTTTCTCAGTCGGGGGGGACCCCCGCCACAGGGAGAGAAACACCCGAGTTGGAACGGTGCTCGGGTGGGGAGTAGGGCGTGGCGGTGAAGACTGACGTTCGTCATCGTCGTCGTTTCCGTTTAGATAGAGAACTGACTGCGGCGCCGCTGCCGTCGCGTGCCGTCGAGCGGCTCGGGACTCGGAGCGGCCCTAGGGGAGAGAGTCGAGCCGCCCCACGGGCTTCCCAAGGAGGAGCCGGCGGATCCGAACCGCCGACGACCTCGGTCGGCAGCCGAGCTCCGAGCCGCCGCCGCCGCGCCGCCGGGGCTCCGTCTTTGCACTCGGTCTCCGGTACGCGGCCAGTTGGTTTCGCCCGAGGGACGGAACGGCTCTCGAAGAGGAAAACCCGGTTTCAGAAAAGGAAGGAGACAGGCAGAGGGAGGGGGAGGGGGAGGGGGTGGGCGGGAGGGGTGGGGGAGGGGAGGGGGATGGGGGCAGGGGAGGCGAGGGGGAGGGGAGGGGGAGGGGAGGCGGTGGTGGGAGGGACGGGGAGGGGGAGGGGGGAGGGGAGGGGAGACGAGGGGAGGGGAGGGGGAGGGGGACGGGGGAGGGGGGAGGGACGGGAGGGGGAGGGGGAGGGGAGGGGAGGGGAGGGGGGCGGGGAGGGGAGGGGAGGGGGGCGGGGAGGGGGAGGGGATTGGAGGGGAGGGGGAGACAGGCATACCTGGACGCCGAGCCAGCCCGGTGACGGCGTTAGGTAGAAGAAGGACGGTAGGCGCCCACGCGCTCACGCCCGTGGCTGCAGATACGGACACGCAGGCGCGTGCACGCGCCCGTGCGCGGGCGGGCGGTACGCACGGTCCGTGCCCGTGCGTACGCCTAGGGGTGTGCACGCGCGGGCGCCCGCCTCTACGTACCTGCCCGAGGGCGCGCGCGCGCGCGCCCGCGCCTGCACGCGCCTGCACCTTCGCACGGGCACCTGCGCGCGGACCTGCCCGCGCCCCCGCCTCTGCGTGGGATCGGCGAGAGCCGAAAGCGGTACCGCCGCCGCCGCGTTTTCAAGATCCTTTGGCTCACGCGCCCCCCCACCCCCTTCCGGCCACCTTCGGGGGGAAAGCCCAACTTCACGGACGGGCGGAGCGGATAGCCCTTCAGCTGCGCCTCCCTGAAATAGAACGGGAGGAGTCACGAGAGCCTTAGGAAACGGAGCGAGGCGACGAGAGGGTGCGTCGAAAGGCGGGCGTCGAGAACTCCGGCCACAGGCGTTTTCCTTCTGTAGGGTGTAGAAAGCACCCCGCCGCACGCACCCGGCGTTAGGGAGCTGTCTCGAGGGCCGCGGTTTCTACTCCGCCGACTCCTTTCAGTTGAGACGGGGCGCCTCCGAGCGTGTGTGTGCGCGCGACCCGAAGGCGGTCGTCGAGGGACGACGGCACCCTCGGTCCGCCGAACCCCCGCGCCCTCGGACGGACGGGTGGAGAAGCTCTCCTCGACGTCACGGAGGCGGTCCCGACTGAAACCGGAGGGGCACGTGCCGGCGGCGCTAGGCCCGCCGCCGCCGAGGACCGCTGGCGCCACCCCCCCCACCGCCCACCACGCACCCCCAACCCCACCCCGCCTGCGCCCTTGCCGTGGGCCCCACGCTGGCGATATCCGGATCCAGTCCGACGTGGCCGCCGGCTGCCACCCGCCAGGCGGGGAAGAGGTTTGGAGGCGGCGGAGGCGGTGGGGGCGGCGGGGGGCGGCGGGGGTGTGGGCGGTGGGGGGCGGAGGAGGAGGAGGAGGAGGAGGAGGAGGAGGACGGACGGACGGACGGAAGGACGGGAACGCGCCCGCGCGCGCGTGCGCCCGCACCGCAGGGTGCCCTCCGGAGACACGGACGGGCCCACGGAGCACACGGAAACACGGAGATGGACGCGAGGGGGCGCGCGCGCGCGCGCAGCAGACACAACCCCGGGACGCCCGGGAGACACAGAGGTAGGCGCGGGCAGGCAGAACACGCGGGAACGCGGACGCGCGGCACCCACGGACACGGTCCGCTCGCGCACGCGCACGGGGGCCCGGACGCACGGCGACTCGCACGGACGGCGCGGCCGAAACACGGGAAGGTACGCCTCAGGGGCACACGCCCGTGGATCCCCCCAACAGAAGCCCGCCCGCGGCCAACCCCCGCCGCCCCCCCCCCGAAGCGGGACGCCCACCCGCGCGGACGGAGGGAGGGGCGCGACGGGGCGGACGGCCGCGCCGCAGCGCTTCGGAGGACACGGCGCCCCCGCCACACACGCGCGACGCGATAGACGCGTCGCGCGCGAGACGGGGGCACGGGCACGAGGTACGTACGCCCGACCGCGCGACTCGCGCGCCCGCCGGCCGCGCGCCCGCGCGGCATCCCGAAGAGGGCGCGCCGCACTCGGACGGACGGGGCCGCGCGCGCGCGCGCGCACCGGAGAGGCCACGCGCGCACCCGCGCGGACACGTACGCGCACGCAGCGGCGGCGGCGGCGGCGGCGCCCTCCGGCGACACGGACGCACGCCCGGGGCACGCGGAAACGCGGAGACGCACGCGCACAGCAGACGCACGCACGGGACGCTCGGGAGACGCGGAGGTAGACGCAGGCAGGCGGAACACGCGGGAACGCGCGTCGCCCCCGCGCACACGATACACGGAGCGGGCGGGCACGCTCCACTAGGCGCACGCGGCCTGCACTTGACGCTCGGGGACGCGGGCGCGGACGCGGCCCCGTACACGCGGCACCCACGGGCAGGCGGCACGCGGGCTCGGACGCACGCCCGGCGACGCGCGAGGACGGAGAGACGGCGCACCGGAACCGCGGGCGGGAGACGCGAACGAACGGGCGCCTCCCGCGCGGCGCGGGGGGACGCCCACGCGGAAGGCGCGGCACGGCCACACGCCCGCGGCGCCCCCGCGCGCCCGCCGTCCCCCCAAAGTGGGACGCGCTCGAGACGGCGCACGCGCACGGACGGTGACCGCGACGCACCCGCGTCCGCCCGCCCGCCCGCACGCACGCACGCACGCACGCACGCGACCCCGGAGGACGCGTCGCACGCGAGACACGGGGGCGCGCGCCCGAACTACGTAGGGTCGACCGCACGACTCGCGCGCCCGCCGGCCACGCGCCCGCGCGGTATCCCGAAGCGGGCCCGCTACGCTCGGACGCAGAGGCAGAGGCAGAGAGAGACAGAGACAGAGGCAGAGACAGAGACAGGCAGAGACAGAAGCAGAGGCAGAGACAGAGGTAGAGACAGAGGCGGAGACAGAGACAGAGGCAGAGACAGAGACAGGCAGAGACAGAAGCAGAGGCAGAGACAGAGGTAGAGACAGAGGCGGAGACAGAGACAGAGGCAGAGACAGAGACAGAGACAGACGCAGAGGCAGAGACAGACAGAGGCAGAGGCAGAGACAGAGACAGGCAGAGACAGAAGCAGAGACAGAGGTGGAGACAGAGGCGGAGACAGAGACAGAGGCAGAGACAGACGCAGAGGCAGAGGCAGAGACAGAGACAGGCAGAGACAGACAGAGGCAGAGGCAGAGACAGAGACAGGCAGGGACAGAGACAGAGACAGAGGCAGAGACAGAGACAGGCAGAGACAGAGACAGAGACAGAGGCAGAGGCAGAGGCAGAGGCAGAGACAGAGACAGGCAGAGACAGAAGCAGAGACAGAGGTAGAGACAGAGGCGGAGACAGAGACAGAGGCAGAGACAGACGCAGAGGCAGAGACAGAGACAGAGACAGAGACAGGCAGAGACAGACAGAGGCAGAGGCAGAGACAGAGACAGGCAGGGACAGAGACAGAGACAGAGGCAGAGACAGAGACAGGCAGAGACAGAGGCAGAGGCAGAGACAGAGACAGGCAGGGACAGAGACAGAGACAGAGGCAGAGACAGAGACAGGCAGAGACAGAGACAGAGACAGAGGCAGAGGCAGAGGCAGAGGCAGAGACAGAGACAGGCAGAGACAGAAGCAGAGACAGAGGTAGAGACAGAGGCGGAGACAGAGACAGAGGCAGAGACAGACGCAGAGGCAGAGACAGAGACAGAGACAGAGACAGGCAGAGACAGACAGAGGCAGAGGCAGAGAGAGACAGGCAGGGACAGAGACAGAGACAGAGGCAGAGACAGAGACAGGCAGAGACAGACAGAGGCAGAGGCAGAGACAGAGACAGGCAGGGACAGAGACAGAGACAGGCAGAGACAGAGACAGGCAGAGACAGAGACAGAGGCAGAGGCAGAGGCAGAGGCAGAGACAGAGACAGGCAGAGACAGAAGCAGAGACAGAGGTAGAGACAGAGGCGGAGACAGAGACAGAGGCAGAGACAGACGCAGAGGCAGAGACAGAGACAGAGACAGAGACAGGCAGAGAGACAGAGGCAGAGGCAGAGACAGAGACAGGCAGGGACAGAGACAGAGACAGAGGCAGAGACAGAGACAGGCAGAGACAGAGGCAGAGGCAGAGACAGAGACAGGCAGGGACAGAGACAGAGACAGAGGCAGAGACAGAGACAGGCAGAGACAGAGACAGAGACAGAGGCAGAGGCAGAGGCAGAGGCAGAGACAGAGACAGGCAGAGACAGAAGCAGAGACAGAGGTAGAGACAGAGGCGGAGACAGAGACAGAGGCAGAGACAGACGCAGAGGCAGAGACAGAGACAGAGACAGGCAGAGACAGACAGAGGCAGAGGCAGAGAGAGACAGGCAGGGACAGAGACAGAGACAGAGGCAGAGACAGAGACAGGCAGAGACAGACAGAGGCAGAGGCAGAGACAGAGACAGGCAGGGACAGAGACAGAGACAGGCAGAGACAGAGACAGGCAGAGACAGAGACAGAGACAGAGGCAGAGGCAGAGGCAGAGGCAGAGACAGAGACAGGCAGAGACAGAAGCAGAGACAGAGGTAGAGACAGAGGCGGAGACAGAGACAGAGGCAGAGACAGACGCAGAGGCAGAGACAGAGACAGAGACAGAGACAGGCAGAGACAGACAGAGGCAGAGGCAGAGACAGAGACAGGCAGGGACAGAGACAGAGGCAGAGGCAGAGACAGAGACAGGCAGAGACAGAGACAGAGACAGAGACAGAGACAGAGGCAGAGGCAGAGGCAGAGACAGAGACAGGCAGAGACAGACGCAGAGACAGAGGTAGAGACAGAGGCGGAGACAGAGACAGAGGCAGAGACAGACGCAGAGGCAGAGACAGAGACAGAGACAGAGACAGGCAGAGACAGACAGAGGCAGAGGCAGAGACAGA
>NW_026974870.1:677500-687500 GCF_030014295.1 Loxodonta africana | reverse complement strand
CTCACCGGAGCCAGGCTCCGGCGAGCGCGCGGGGCCTCGCGGGTACGCGCCGCGCACACCCGAGGCTTGCCTGGGCACCTAAAAGCCCAACACACCCCCCGGTCTCCCTCTGTAGAGGGGTCCGCGCTCTAGGGCGGCCCGCGGGGGGGAGGAGGTACGACAGAGCCTAACAACGGACCGCCGGGGCCCAGCCGCGGCTACGCAGCCTGGGCCCCCACCTCGCAAGGGCGACTTCCCTCGGCACCGGCGGAAGCAACACGCGGGCCCTCCTCCTTCCGCTCTCGCTTGCCTCACGCGGGTCTCGGCAGGCACCGGGGCGGGCACGCACGCGCGCACCCCTCTCTCACCCCCGCCTTCTCGGGATCAGGCACGGCACCCTCCCGCGAGGCGTGCGTGCTCTAAAGGTCTTACCCCGCTCGACCCCCCTTCTTTTTTTTTTTTTTTTTTTTCCTCCACATCATTTCTCTCCCTCTCGGCCGCACTCCTGTTTTTTATTTCTCTCGGCTCGAGGGGCGCACGCCCACACGCGTGAGCGGTGACCGGAAGGGTGGGCTGGGAACGGGGAAACGGCACCGCCACCCGGCCTCAGGCACCTGAGGGACGGCCTGGAGCGTTCCAGGGGCACCGCCAAAGGGCCACTCGAGGCGCACCGGCACCACCTGGGTGGGGCGCGCGGGTGCGCCTGACCAGAGAGCCCCCCCGCCGCGGGGGGCGGGGGAGGGCCCGACGCGAGGCAGAACACCAGGGCCACGAGCAGAGGCTGTCCTGCTCGGTCTCAGGACCCCGCCACCGCCGACGCTGGCCGCGAGGCCGCGAACGAGGGCAGATGAGCGAGGTCGGGCCGGATTCCGTGCCCCTGCCCCTCTGCGCACCACCGGCGGGCGGGGAGGAGGAGCGAGGGGCCCGCGCGCTGAGCGAGAAGAGCGGTCCCATTCGCCACGAATGTCCGTCCCTCGTCTTGGCGCGGCTCGGACCCGGCCCGGGAGAGCACGACAACACCACATCGATCGGGTCAGCCCAGGCACAAGCGAGGAGGAGAAGACCCCCCCGCCAGGGCTGCCAGGAGGCGGGCGAGGACAGCCCCGGAGAGGACCCGCTTTCTGCCTCGCCCGCCCCGGCTGCGGAAAGGTGGCCGCGAGGACCCCGCACACGGAGAACGCCTGACACGCGAGGCACGTGGGCCTGGGGGAGGGGGGGAGCGGGGCACACTCTGGCGAGCACCGCGGCCACCGCGGGTGCCTGCGACAAGGGGCACGCGGGTCAGAGGGCCCGCGGCGCCCGTGCCACGCCGCCCTCGGGCACTGGAGACCGGGGGGAGGCACCGCGGCTGGACATCTGGACGCGCGAGAGCCGGCGCACGGGCCCCAGGCGGGCGGCTCAAGCGGGGAGGAGCGGGGGAGGGCGTGGGCCGTCGGTGGACCGGCGTCTACGGACCCGTCCAGGTTTCCCATCTGCTCAGCGGGAGTCACCCGGCGAGGAGAGCGTGTCAGCACCAATCTGGTGGCCCAAATCGCCCGTTTTGGGCGAGAGAAAAGCCACGCCCCGCGGCGGGAGGGGCCCGCTCCCCACGGCGAGCCCCCGGAACTGCGGCCCGGCCATCGGTCCGTAGCGCGACCCCATGGCCCCCAGCGCCCCGCCCCCCCCGGAGCTCCCGGGATCCTCTGGTCGACCCGCGGGACGGGGTGACGGAGCTGGCCGGGGCCGCGCGGGCGCCCAGAGCCAGCCGCCTGCGCTGCGGCCAACGCGGGCCGGTCGGGGAACCCTCGGAGGGGGGACTTGGAAAAAATTCTCGGGCGGCGGGGCCCCTCCGAAGGTCCGGGCCCCGCGCGGGTCCGTGGCCGGGCCGGGGCGGGCCGGGGGCGGCAACCTCGGCCCGGGGACCCCCGGAGCGGGACTTTGAAAAAATTCTCCGACGGTCCGGACCCCACGCGGGACCGCGCCCGGGCCCGGGGCGCCCTCCGCGGGCCACCCCGGACCTACGCCGGAGGCCCCGGTGACGACCGGGCCGCGCGAAGGAAGGCGCGCGAACGGCCGGGGCGTGCCTTGTCCCGTTCTTCTGCCTGCGCCGTCTCGGTGCGGCCCGGTTCGGTCCAGCGCCGTCTAAAACACGGCACCCGGGAGCGCGGCGGCGGCGGCGGCGGCGGCGGCGGCGGCGACGGCCACCGCCTCGGCCACATGAAGCTGCGGGCCCAATTCCGGAACGTGGCTCTGGCGCCGGCGCCCCACCGTGGCCGGGACGATCCCGCCGACGCCGCCGGCGTCCCGAGACGTCGCCTCGGCCAGCGCGGCCACAGCGCCTCCCATGTCGCCGGCGCCGGAGCTCCGGAGGAAAACGATGTCAAAGCGGCCGCCAGGTGGCGGCCGACAACCGGCGCGGGCGACAGCGGGACGGATCCGGATCGGCGGCCGGCGAGGGCGCGTCGCCGGGCGGCCGGACACCCGGTCCCGTCCCGGCTCCCCCCCCGCCCCCCTCCCCCGCCTCCCAGCGCCGCCGCCGAACACGTTTCTCGGCGCGGGGCGGCCGGAAGGCGTTGGGGCCGGCCACGGCGCGGGGTCGGTTGGGCCAAGGGGATCCACCCGGCCGGGCCCTTTCCCGCCTCGGCCAGGACGATCCTGCCGACGCCGCCGCCGGCGTCCGGGAACGTCGCCTCGGCCAGCGCGGCCACATCGCCTCCCGCGCGTGTCGCCGGCGCCGGAGCTCCGGGGGAAGACGATATCAAAGCGGCCGCCAGGTGGCGGCCGACAACCGGCGCGGAGTGCAGCGGGACGGATCCGGATCGGCGGCCGGCGAGGGCGCGTCGCCGGGCGGCCGGACGCCCGGCCCCGTCCCGGCTCCCCCCCCGCCCCCCTCCCCCGCCTCCCAGCGCCGCCGCCGAACACGTTTCTCGGCGCGGGGCGGCCGGAAGACGGTGGGGCCGGCCACAGCGCGGGGTCGGTTGGGCCAAGGGGATCCGCCCGGCCGGGCCCTCCTCAGGTTCCGGAGGTGTGAGCAGGCTGTGTGGCTGGCTGCTTCTCCCTGACGGAACAGCAGTGGAACGACGGTACCAGCCCACTGCAGCAGCCGCTCTGGGAATGGTGCCTGAGGGCTCCCCGCGGGGCAGGGCCGGTAAACCCTCTCTGCCCCTGAAAGGTCTCTTCCTGCCGCTGCCCCTCAGTGCGTCGTCTAAGCCCGCCTTCGACGGTCAGGACTCGCCGCTCGTCGCAGACATACTCGTTCGCTTGTGTTTCCGGGTCTTTGTCGTCAAGAGAGCTAGGCGGAAGCGTCAGCCTATTCCACCACCTTGGCCCCATCTCCCAAAGTTCCGATCCAAGGGGGTCCGGCCCAGCCGGGCCATTTCGCCCCTCAGCCAGGAAGATCCCGTCTACCCCGCTGGAGCCCTGGAGCACCATGCCGGCCAGCCGGCGTGTCCCACTCGGGGGGGGGCCCTGGGAGGGAGGGAGGGAGGGAGGGAGGGAGGGAGGGAGGGAGGGAGGACCCCGGGAGGACCCCGGGAGGACGCCGGGAGCCAGGCCGGGCTCGAGGAGACGGAGCGAAGGCCCCGGGCCGCCGTGGCCAGCGCGCGCCCGCCGGGACCGCTTCCCATCCCGTCGGCGCCGCAGAGCTCCGGAGGGGGACGGTATCGAAGCGGCCGCCGGGTGACGGCCGACGACCGGAGCGAAGGGCGGCGGGGGGGTGGAACCGGGTCCACCTGGGCCCCGGCCGGGGCTCGAGGGTGGCAGAGGGGACAGACTCCCCCGGGCCGCCGGGGAAACCTCTCGGGAGCGTCATGGGGCGCGCGCGCGCGCTCGCCCCCGAAAGGGCCGAACGGGGGGGGGGCGCCCGAGGGGATGAGCGTCCACCGGGGGCGGGAGGGAGAAGAGAGCACGTCCCAAGCGTCGGACGGGCAGGTGTTCTCCGATCCGTATCCTTTGGACGGACGCGACAAACGGGACGGGATGAGACCGCCAGTCCCCGAAGTTTTCCTCCTCGTTCTTTGAGTGCCCGCGTGGCGCAGCAGGCAGACCGGGAGACGTTTTCCGCCGTCGTCCCTGTCGCCGAGCCAACGGTACGCGTGAGGCGGGTTGAACGGGCAAATTGCGTCGGGAGGGAGGGAGGGAGGGAGGGAGGGAGGGAGGGAGGGAGCCGTGCGTTTGCCGGCATCCGCGTCGCAAAAGAAAACCACGGCCGCCACCGAGAGCGTTCTTCCTCATCGCTTTCCATCCTCCCGCGACGCGGGCGGGCAAACGGGGGGCGGGGGGGAGGCCGGGAACGCCTTCCCAGAGCCGGTACGGACCGGCTCTGGGCCCCCCGGTCCGACTGGGGAGACATCTCACCGAGGGAGGCCCTCGAGGCTCTCGGGAGCGAGGCCGGACTTAGTGAGGTCCAGCGGAGGCGCGGCGGGCCAGCCGCGAACGCCCGCCCAGAGGCCCTCGGGCGGCTCGGCCCGAGCGAGTGCTCTCCGGGCTCGCGCGGGCGGACTCGGGAAGGTGGCGTCTCCGGGGCGGGGGGGGGGGAGGGAGAGGGGTGAGTCGGCGTCTCGAGCATCGAGAGATCTCCGGCGGCTCCCGAATGCGGGCGGGCGGGCGGGCGTGTGTGCGTGAGTCGTGGGGGTGGGGGGTGGAGTGCCGGAGGGGGGTTGGGGGGTGGGAGGCCGAGAGCGGGGCGGTGGGGGGGTCGGAGGGTGGGGGCGGTGGGGGACCACGCGCCTCGGGCCCGGGGGGTGGGGTGCTGAGGTGGGCGGGGAGTTGGCAAACGTTCCGGGTGGCCTGGTGCGTGTGCGCGCGTGCCTGCGCGCGTGCGTGCGTCCGTTCGCGCGCGCGCGCGTCTGTGCGGGGGCGCGTCTTTGCGGGGGCGTGTGCGCGCGTGTCCGGGCGTGTGTGCCTGCGTGTGCGCGCGTGACTGCGTGCGTGCGCGTGCGCGTCTGCGGGCGTGCCCGTGTGCGTGTCCGCCTGCGTCTGTGGGGGCGCCTGCGCACGTGAGCGCGGGTCTGTGCGTGCGTCTGTGTGTGCGTCTGTGCGTGTCTGTATGGGTTTGAGTGCGCGTCTGCGCGTGAGCGCGTGTCTGAGCGTGTGCGCCTGTGCCTGCGCCCGCGCGCGCCTGTGCCTGCGGGAGCGGGCGCGCGCTCAGGCGGACGGGCAGCCCCCCGTCGTCGCCCTCGGTCCGCCGAACGGGCGCCCCCTTGGCCGGATGGAGAGGCTTTTCTCCGCGCCCACGAGGGGAATCGCAACGGGAACCGTAAGGCCGCACGCCGGCGGCGCTAGCGCCGCCTGCCGACGAGGGCCGCCGCCGCCGATCCCCCCCCCCGGCCCGACCCCCAGCCCCCCAACTCGGCCCGCGGTGAGGGCCGGGGCCGTATTCGGCTGGAGGGGGGGGACGGTAAGGCCGAGGGCAGCGTCGCCGTTCCCGCGTTGCACGCGTCGCCGTGCCGCGAGCGTCTCCCGGGAAGCCAGAGGAGCGAGGTGTGTGAAGCCCGTGCCGCGCGCGCGCGCGGACCCGACCGGGGTGTTCCGGGACGACCGACCGACCGACCGACCGGCCGACCGGCCGACCGGCCGGCCGACCGGCCGACCGTCGTCGTGGAAAGCTCACGGCGGACTGGACATCTGACGGGCCCCTCCCTGTCCGAGCCGACCTCCCGAGGTACGTAGGAGGGGAAGGGTACGGTAGGCTGGTTCGGCTGGAAGCCATCCCACCCCCGGGAGGCGTCGATCGACGGGGAGGCGGGACCGGGAAGGCACCGGTTTCCAATCGGACGATGGCTGAACCTTGGGCGACGGGTACGCGGACTCCTCCGTCTTCGCCCGAGTTCGCGACTCTCCGCGGGGGGAGCTTTCCGGGAAGCGGGTGACGGGCGCGCGTGCCGTCGTCCCGTGAAGGCGCGCTACTACCAAGAGGCTCCGAACGCGGGCCGTCCTCGGGGGGCGGTTTATTTTTTCTCAGTCGGGGGGGACCCCCGCCACAGGGAGAGAAACACCCGAGTTGGAACGGTGCTCGGGTGGGGAGTAGGGCGTGGCGGTGAAGACTGACGTTCGTCATCGTCGTCGTTTCCGTTTAGATAGAGAACTGACTGCGGCGCCGCTGCCGTCGCGTGCCGTCGAGCGGCTCGGGACTCGGAGCGGCCCTAGGGGAGAGAGTCGAGCCGCCCCACGGGCTTCCCAAGGAGGAGCCGGCGGATCCGAACCGCCGACGATCTCGGTCGGCAGCCGAGCTCCGAGCCGCCGCCGCCGCCGCGCCGCCGGGGCTCCGTCTTTGCACTCGGTCTCCGGTACGCGGCGAGTTGGTTTCGCCCGAGGGGCGGAACGGCTCTCGAAGAGGAAAACCCGGTTTCAGAAAAGGAAGGAGACAGGCAGAGGGAGGGGGAGGGGGAGGGGGTGGGCGGGAGGGGTGGGGGAGGGGAGGGGGATGGGGGCAGGGGAGGCGAGGGGGAGGGGAGGGGGAGGGGAGGCGGTGGTGGGAGGGACGGGGAGGGGGAGGGGGGAGGGGAGGGGAGACGAGGGGAGGGGAGGGGGAGGGGGACGGGGGAGGGGGGAGGGACGGGAGGGGGAGGGGGAGGGGAGGGGAGGGGAGGGGGGCGGGGAGGGGAGGGGAGGGGGGCGGGGAGGGGGAGGGGATTGGAGGGGAGGGGGAGACAGGCATACCTGGACGCCGAGCCAGCCCGGTGACGGCGTTAGGTAGAAGAAGGACGGTAGGCGCCCACGCGCTCACGCCCGTGGCTGCAGATACGGACACGCAGGCGCGTGCACGCGCCCGTGCGCGGGCGGGCGGTACGCACGGTCCGTGCCCGTGCGTACGCCTAGGGGTGTGCACGCGCGGGCGCCCGCCTCTACGTACCTGCCCGAGGGCGCGCGCGCGCGCGCCCGCGCCTGCACGCGCCTGCACCTTCGCACGGGCACCTGCGCGCGGACCTGCCCGCGCCCCCGCCTCTGCGTGGGATCGGCGAGAGCCGAAAGCGGTACCGCCGCCGCCGCGTTTTCAAGATCCTTTGGCTCACGCGCCCCCCCACCCCCTTCCGGCCACCTTCGGGGGGAAAGCCCAACTTCACGGACGGGCGGAGCGGATAGCCCTTCAGCTGCGCCTCCCTGAAATAGAACGGGAGGAGTCACGAGAGCCTTAGGAAACGGAGCGAGGCGACGAGAGGGTGCGTCGAAAGGCGGGCGTCGAGAACTCCGGCCACAGGCGTTTTCCTTCTGTAGGGTGTAGAAAGCACCCCGCCGCACGCACCCGGCGTTAGGGAGCTGTCTCGAGGGCCGCGGTTTCTACTCCGCCGACTCCTTTCAGTTGAGACGGGGCGCCTCCGAGCGTGTGTGTGCGCGCGACCCGAAGGCGGTCGTCGAGGGACGACGGCACCCTCGGTCCGCCGAACCCCCGCGCCCTCGGACGGACGGGTGGAGAAGCTCTCCTCGACGTCACGGAGGCGGTCCCGACTGAAACCGGAGGGGCACGTGCCGGCGGCGCTAGGCCCGCCGCCGCCGAGGACCGCTGGCGCCACCCCCCCCACCGCCCACCACGCACCCCCAACCCCACCCCGCCTGCGCCCTTGCTGTGGGCCCCACGCTGGCGATATCCGGATCCAGTCCGACGTGGCCGCCGGCTGCCACCCGCCAGGCGGGGAAGAGGTTTGGAGGCGGCGGAGGCGGTGGGGGCGGCGGGGGGCGGCGGGGGTGTGGGCGGTGGGGGGCGGAGGAGGAGGAGGAGGACGGACGGACGGACGGAAGGACGGGAACGCGCCCGCGCGCGCGTGCGCCCGCACCGCAGGGTGCCCTCCGGAGACACGGACGGGCCCACGGAGCACACGGAAACACGGAGATGGACGCGAGGGGGCGCGCGCGCGCGCGCAGCAGACACAACCCCGGGACGCCCGGGAGACACAGAGGTAGGCGCGGGCAGGCAGAACACGCGGGAACGCGGACGCGCGGCACCCACGGACACGGTCCGCTCGCGCACGCGCACGGGGGCCCGGACGCACGGCGACTCGCACGGACGGCGCGGCCGAAACACGGGAAGGTACGCCTCAGGGGCACACGCCCGCGGACCCCCCCAACAGAAGCCCGCCCGCGGCCAACCCCCGCCGCCCCCCCCCGAAGCGGGACGCCCACCCGCGCGGACGGAGGGAGGGGCGCGACGGGGCGGACGGCCGCGCCGCAGCGCTTCGGAGGACACGGCGCCCCCGCCACACACGCGCGACGCGATAGACGCGTCGCGCGCGAGACGGGGGCACGGGCACGAGGTACGTACGCCCGACCGCGCGACTCGCGCGCCCGCCGGCCGCGCGCCCGCGCGGCATCCCGAAGAGGGCGCGCCGCACTCGGACGGACGGGGCCGCGCGCGCGCGCGCGCACCGGAGAGGCCACGCGCGCACCCGCGCGGACACGTACGCGCACGCAGCGGCGGCGGCGGCGGCGGCGCCCTCCGGCGACACGGACGCACGCCCGGGGCACGCGGAAACGCGGAGACGCACGCGCACAGCAGACGCACGCACGGGACGCTCGGGAGACGCGGAGGTAGACGCAGGCAGGCGGAACACGCGGGAACGCGCGTCGCCCCCGCGCACACGATACACGGAGCGGGCGGGCACGCTCCACTAGGCGCGCGCGGCCTGCACTTGACGCTCGGGGACGCGGGCGCGGACGCGGCCCCGTACACGCGGCACCCACGGGCAGGCGGCACGCGGGCTCGGACGCACGCCCGGCGACGCGCGCGGACGGAGAGACGGCGCACCGGAACCGCGGGCGGGAGACGCGAACGAACGGGCGCCTCCCGCGCCGCGCGGGGGGGACGCCCACGCGGAAGGCGCGGCACGGCCACACGCCCGCGGCGCCCCCGCGCGCCCGCCGTCCCCCCAAAGTGGGACGCGCTCGAGACGGCGCACGCGCACGGACGGTGACCGCGACGCACCCGCGTCCGCCCGCCCGCCCGCCCGCCCGCACGCACGCACGCACGCACGCGACCCCGGAGGACGCGTCGCACGCGAGACACGGGGGCGCGCGCCCGAACTACGTAGGGTCGACCGCACGACTCGCGCGCCCGCCGGCCACGCGCCCGCGCGGTATCCCGAAGCGGGCCCGCTACGCTCGGACGCAGAGGCAGAGGCAGAGAGAGACAGAGACAGAGGCAGAGACAGAGACAGGCAGAGACAGAAGCAGAGGCAGAGACAGAGGTAGAGACAGAGGCGGAGACAGAGACAGAGGCAGAGACAGAGACAGACGCAGAGGCAGAGACAGACAGAGGCAGAGGCAGAGACAGAGACAGGCAGAGACAGAGGCAGAGGCAGAGGCAGAGGCAGAGGCAGAGGCAGAGGCAGAGGCAGAGGCAGAGAGGCAGAGACAGAAGCGGAGACAGAGGTGGAGACAGAGGCGGAGACAGAGACAGAGGCAGAGACAGACGCAGAGGCAGAGACAGAGACAGGCAGAGACAGACAGAGGCAGAGGCAGAGACAGAGACAGGCAGGGACAGAGACAGAGACAGAGACAGAGGCAGAGACAGAGACAGGCAGAGACAGAGAAAGAGACAGAGGCAGAGGCAGAGGCAGAGGCAGAGACAGAGACAGGCAGAGACAGAAGCAGAGACAGAGGTAGAGACAGAGGCGGAGACAGAGGCAGAGACAGACGCAGAGGCAGAGACAGAGACAGGCAGGGACAGAGACAGAGACAGAGACAGAGGCAGAGACAGAGACAGGCAGAGACAGAGGCAGAGGCAGAGGCAGAGGCAGAGAGGCAGAGACAGAAGCAGAGACGGAGGTGGAGACAGAGGCGGAGACAGAGACAGAGGCAGAGACAGACGCAGAGGCAGAGACAGAGACAGGCAGAGACAGACAGAGGCAGAGGCAGAGACAGAGACAGGCAGGGACAGAGACAGAGACAGAGGCAGAGACAGAGACAGGCAGAGACAGACAGAGGCAGAGGCAGAGACAGAGACAGGCAGGGACAGAGACAGAGGCAGAGGCAGAGACAGAGACAGGCAGGGACAGAGACAGAGGCAGAGGCAGAGACAGAGACAGGCAGAGACAGAGGCAGAGGCAGA
>NW_026974870.1:652500-665000 GCF_030014295.1 Loxodonta africana | reverse complement strand
CCCCCCACCGGCAGCTCACCGCCGGCGGGCGCGGGGCGGGGGACCACCACCGGGGAACCGGGAAGCGATACGCACTGGCGGGAGGCGCGGCCCCGAGCCAGCAGCCGGAGGGACGCGGCGAGGCCAGGGCAGGGCGGCGGCGGCGGGGGAGACGCGGGCACCGGGAAGGCGGCGGTGGCGGCGGCGGCGCGGAGGGGGATCGGACCCCCCCGCGGTCGCCGCCGCTCCCTGTCTCCTCCAGCCCACCGCCCACCCAGCGGGCAACCCTCACGCGCACGACGGCCACACGCCGCCCACCCGCCCGGCGCACACAGGGCCCGGGCCCGGGTCCGAGGGCGCGTCGCCAGGGGACACCACCGGCCGGGGAGGCCCGGTGGCGACGCCCAACGCGGCGAGGCCGGTTCGCGGTCCCAGACCGGGGACGGCGTGTGCGCGGGCCGGCCGGGCGGGGCGGGGTCGATCGACGTCGGCGAGGGAGGCGCTGCGGGGGCGGCCCCCGGCACGCCCATCCCCCCGGCCCAGGGGCACATCGCCGGGAAAGCTCCCGGGTGAGGAGGTGGGCCCGCACACCCGCGCACCGCTGGCGGCACGGGACGGGTGCGGGCGGGAGGCGGCACACAACGGCGCGGGGGCCGTCCGCCGGACGGACCCCCGGCCCCACCGCACCAGGCGCGCGACGGGAGGGCCGCACACTCACACGCACACACGGACGCGCGCGACCCCGGCGCCAGACGGCTGGCCCGGCGAAGGCCCTCCCCCGACTCGCAGGGGGGAGGCGCGGGCCGCGGCAGGCGAAGGGCGGCGCGCGGCCCCACCGCGGGGCCGGCGGACCTCTCCCTCCACACCGGGCGGGAAGGAGAGGGGCTCTGCCTGCGAGCCACGGTCGGTGGCTTGCGCGCAAGGCGAGGGGCAGCGGCTGGGGGATCCGGCACCCCCAAGGCACCCTCGGAGATGACTAGAGAAGACTTTCTTCACCGAAGACGGGCCGTCCCCACCCATCGCCCCCCACGTTGTGCCCCCGCCAGGCGCCCGAGGGCGCCCCGGGGATGGGCGGGGGGGGCCTGCGGTATTGGTAAGCACCAGCGGGGGGGTTAAGGCACAGTGGGCCTCTGCGGCCGGGAACGGAGCCTGCCGCCTCGTGCTCACGGCGGCTCTGCCTCACCCGGGGACGGCGCGTGCTCCCGGCTCCGTGCTGCGTCCACCCTCCACTCGGGCGAGGAGGGAACGGGCGGGGCACCGCAGCGGCGACCGAGGGCCTCGGAAAGTCACGCCTTTTGAGTCGTCCGTTTTTTTTTTTTTCCGTTTCTCTTTTAAAGCTTCTCCGCCTCATCCCGCCTCACCGGAGCCAGGCTCCGGCGAGCGCGCGGGGCCTCGCGGGTACGCGCCGCGCACACCCGAGGCTTGCCTGGGCACCTAAAAGCCCAACACACCCCCCGGTCTCCCTCTGTAGAGGGGTCCGCGCTCTAGGGCGGCCCGCGGGGGGGAGGAGGTACGACAGAGCCTAACAACGGACCGCCGGGGCCCAGCCGCGGCTACGCAGCCTGGGCCCCCACCTCGCAAGGGCGACTTCCCTCGGCACCGGCGGAAGCAACACGCGGGCCCTCCTCCTTCCGCTCTCGCTTGCCTCACGCGGGTCTCGGCAGGCACCGGGGCGGGCACGCACGCGCGCACCCCTCTCTCACCCCCGCCTTCTCGGGATCAGGCACGGCACCCTCCCGCGAGGCGTGCGTGCTCTAAAGGTCTTACCCCGCTCGACCCCCCTTCTTTTTTTTTTTTTTTTTTTTCCTCCACATCCTTTCTCTCCCTCTCGGCCGCACTCCTGTTTTTTATTTCTCTCGGCTCGAGGGGCGCACGCCCACACGCGTGAGCGGTGACCGGAAGGGTGGGCTGGGAACGGGGAAACGGCACCGCCACCCGGCCTCAGGCACCTGAGGGACGGCCTGGAGCGTTCCAGGGGCACCGCCAAAGGGCCACTCGAGGCGCACCGGCACCACCTGGGTGGGGCGCGCGGGTGCGCCTGACCAGAGAGCCCCCCCGCCGCGGGGGGCGGGGGAGGGCCCGACGCGAGGCAGAACACCAGGGCCACGAGCAGAGGCTGTCCTGCTCGGTCTCAGGACCCCGCCACCGCCGACGCTGGCCGCGAGGCCGCGAACGAGGGCAGATGAGCGAGGTCGGGCCGGATTCCGTGCCCCTGCCCCTCTGCGCACCACCGGCGGGCGGGGAGGAGGAGCGAGGGGCCCGCGCGCTGAGCGAGAAGAGCGGTCCCATTCGCCACGAATGTCCGTCCCTCGTCTTGGCGCGGCTCGGACCCGGCCCGGGAGAGCACGACAACACCACATCGATCGGGTCAGCCCAGGCACAAGCGAGGAGGAGAAGACCCCCCCGCCAGGGCTGCCAGGAGGCGGGCGAGGACAGCCCCGGAGAGGACCCGCTTTCTGCCTCGCCCGCCCCGGCTGCGGAAAGGTGGCCGCGAGGACCCCGCACACGGAGAACGCCTGACACGCGAGGCACGTGGGCCTGGGGGAGGGGGGGAGCGGGGCACACTCTGGCGAGCACCGCGGCCACCGCGGGTGCCTGCGACAAGGGGCACGCGGGTCAGAGGGCCCGCGGCGCCCGTGCCACGCCGCCCTCGGGCACTGGAGACCGGGGGGAGGCACCGCGGCTGGACATCTGGACGCGCGAGAGCCGGCGCACGGGCCCCAGGCGGGCGGCTCAAGCGGGGAGGAGCGGGGGAGGGCGTGGGCCGTCGGTGGACCGGCGTCTACGGACCCGTCCAGGTTTCCCATCTGCTCAGCGGGAGTCACCCGGCGAGGAGAGCGTGTCAGCACCAATCTGGTGGCCCAAATCGCCCGTTTTGGGCGAGAGAAAAGCCACGCCCCGCGGCGGGAGGGGCCCGCTCCCCACGGCGAGCCCCCGGAACTGCGGCCCGGCCATCGGTCCGTAGCGCGACCCCATGGCCCCCAGCGCCCCGCCCCCCCCCGGAGCTCCCGGGATCCTCTGGTCGACCCGCGGGACGGGGTGACGGAGCTGGCCGGGGCCGCGCGGGCGCCCAGAGCCAGCCGCCTGCGCTGCGGCCAACGCGGGCCGGTCGGGGAACCCTCGGAGGGGGGACTTGGAAAAAATTCTCGGGCGGCGGGGCCCCTCCGAAGGTCCGGGCCCCGCGCGGGTCCGTGGCCGGGCCGGGGCGGGCCGGGGGCGGCAACCTCGGCCCGGGGACCCCCGGAGCGGGACTTTGAAAAAATTCTCCGACGGTCCGGACCCCACGCGGGACCGCGCCCGGGCCCGGGGCGCCCTCCGCGGGCCACCCCGGACCTACGCCGGAGGCCCCGGTGACGACCGGGCCGCGCGAAGGAAGGCGCGCGAACGGCCGGGGCGTGCCTTGTCCCGTTCTTCTGCCTGCGCCGTCTCGGTGCGGCCCGGTTCGGTCCAGCGCCGTCTAAAACACGGCACCCGGGAGCGCGGCGGCGGCGGCGGCGGCGGCGGCGGCGGCGACGGCCACCGCCTCGGCCACATGAAGCTGCGGGCCCAATTCCGGAACGTGGCTCTGGCGCCGGCGCCCCACCGTGGCCGGGACGATCCCGCCGACGCCGCCGGCGTCCCGAGACGTCGCCTCGGCCAGCGCGGCCACAGCGCCTCCCATGTCGCCGGCGCCGGAGCTCCGGAGGAAAACGATGTCAAAGCGGCCGCCAGGTGGCGGCCGACAACCGGCGCGGGCGACAGCGGGACGGATCCGGATCGGCGGCCGGCGAGGGCGCGTCGCCGGGCGGCCGGACACCCGGTCCCGTCCCGGCTCCCCCCCCGCCCCCCTCCCCCGCCTCCCAGCGCCGCCGCCGAACACGTTTCTCGGCGCGGGGCGGCCGGAAGGCGTTGGGGCCGGCCACGGCGCGGGGTCGGTTGGGCCAAGGGGATCCACCCGGCCGGGCCCTTTCCCGCCTCGGCCAGGACGATCCTGCCGACGCCGCCGCCGGCGTCCGGGAACGTCGCCTCGGCCAGCGCGGCCACATCGCCTCCCGCGCGTGTCGCCGGCGCCGGAGCTCCGGGGGAAGACGATATCAAAGCGGCCGCCAGGTGGCGGCCGACAACCGGCGCGGAGTGCAGCGGGACGGATCCGGATCGGCGGCCGGCGAGGGCGCGTCGCCGGGCGGCCGGACGCCCGGCCCCGTCCCGGCTCCCCCCCCGCCCCCCTCCCCCGCCTCCCAGCGCCGCCGCCGAACACGTTTCTCGGCGCGGGGCGGCCGGAAGACGGTGGGGCCGGCCACAGCGCGGGGTCGGTTGGGCCAAGGGGATCCGCCCGGCCGGGCCCTCCTCAGGTTCCGGAGGTGTGAGCAGGCTGTGTGGCTGGCTGCTTCTCCCTGACGGAACAGCAGTGGAACGACGGTACCAGCCCACTGCAGCAGCCGCTCTGGGAATGGTGCCTGAGGGCTCCCCGCGGGGCAGGGCCGGTAAACCCTCTCTGCCCCTGAAAGGTCTCTTCCTGCCGCTGCCCCTCAGTGCGTCGTCTAAGCCCGCCTTCGACGGTCAGGACTCGCCGCTCGTCGCAGACATACTCGTTCGCTTGTGTTTCCGGGTCTTTGTCGTCAAGAGAGCTAGGCGGAAGCGTCAGCCTATTCCACCACCTTGGCCCCATCTCCCAAAGTTCCGATCCAAGGGGGTCCGGCCCAGCCGGGCCATTTCGCCCCTCAGCCAGGAAGATCCCGTCTACCCCGCTGGAGCCCTGGAGCACCATGCCGGCCAGCCGGCGTGTCCCACTCGGGGGGGGGCCCTGGGAGGGAGGGAGGGAGGGAGGGAGGGAGGGAGGGAGGGAGGGAGGGAGGGAGGACCCCGGGAGGACCCCGGGAGGACGCCGGGAGCCAGGCCGGGCTCGAGGAGACGGAGCGAAGGCCCCGGGCCGCCGTGGCCAGCGCGCGCCCGCCGGGACCGCTTCCCATCCCGTCGGCGCCGCAGAGCTCCGGAGGGGGACGGTATCGAAGCGGCCGCCGGGTGACGGCCGACGACCGGAGCGAAGGGCGGCGGGGGGGTGGAACCGGGTCCACCTGGGCCCCGGCCGGGGCTCGAGGGTGGCAGAGGGGACAGACTCCCCCGGGCCGCCGGGGAAACCTCTCGGGAGCGTCATGGGGCGCGCGCGCGCGCTCGCCCCCGAAAGGGCCGAACGGGGGGGGGCGCCCGAGGGGATGAGCGTCCACCGGGGGCGGGAGGGAGAAGAGAGCACGTCCCAAGCGTCGGACGGGCAGGTGTTCTCCGATCCGTATCCTTTGGACGGACGCGACAAACGGGACGGGATGAGACCGCCAGTCCCCGAAGTTTTCCTCCTCGTTCTTTGAGTGCCCGCGTGGCGCAGCAGGCAGACCGGGAGACGTTTTCCGCCGTCGTCCCTGTCGCCGAGCCAACGGTACGCGTGAGGCGGGTTGAACGGGCAAATTGCGTCGGGAGGGAGGGAGGGAGGGAGGGAGGGAGGGAGGGAGGGAGGGAGCCGTGCGTTTGCCGGCATCCGCGTCGCAAAAGAAAACCACGGCCGCCACCGAGAGCGTTCTTCCTCATCGCTTTCCATCCTCCCGCGACGCGGGCGGGCAAACGGGGGGCGGGGGGGAGGCCGGGAACGCCTTCCCAGAGCCGGTACGGACCGGCTCTGGGCCCCCCGGTCCGACTGGGGAGACATCTCACCGAGGGAGGCCCTCGAGGCTCTCGGGAGCGAGGCCGGACTTAGTGAGGTCCAGCGGAGGCGCGGCGGGCCAGCCGCGAACGCCCGCCCAGAGGCCCTCGGGCGGCTCGGCCCGAGCGAGTGCTCTCCGGGCTCGCGCGGGCGGACTCGGGAAGGTGGCGTCTCCGGGGCGGGGGGGGGGGAGGGAGAGGGGTGAGTCGGCGTCTCGAGCATCGAGAGATCTCCGGCGGCTCCCGAATGCGGGCGGGCGGGCGGGCGTGTGTGCGTGAGTCGTGGGGGTGGGGGGTGGAGTGCCGGAGGGGGGTTGGGGGGTGGGAGGCCGAGAGCGGGGCGGTGGGGGGGTCGGAGGGTGGGGGCGGTGGGGGACCACGCGCCTCGGGCCCGGGGGGTGGGGTGCTGAGGTGGGCGGGGAGTTGGCAAACGTTCCGGGTGGCCTGGTGCGTGTGCGCGCGTGCCTGCGCGCGTGCGTGCGTCCGTTCGCGCGCGCGCGCGTCTGTGCGGGGGCGCGTCTTTGCGGGGGCGTGTGCGCGCGTGTCCGGGCGTGTGTGCCTGCGTGTGCGCGCGTGACTGCGTGCGTGCGCGTGCGCGTCTGCGGGCGTGCCCGTGTGCGTGCCCGCCTGCGTCTGTGGGGGCGCCTGCGCACGTGAGCGCGGGTCTGTGCGTGCGTCTGTGTGTGCGTCTGTGCGTGTCTGTATGGGTTTGAGTGCGCGTCTGCGCGTGAGCGCGTGTCTGAGCGTGTGCGCCTGTGCCTGCGCCCGCGCGCGCCTGTGCCTGCGGGAGCGGGCGCGCGCTCAGGCGGACGGGCAGCCCCCCGTCGTCGCCCTCGGTCCGCCGAACGGGCGCCCCCTTGGCCGGATGGAGAGGCTTTTCTCCGCGCCCACGAGGGGAATCGCAACGGGAACCGTAAGGCCGCACGCCGGCGGCGCTAGCGCCGCCTGCCGACGAGGGCCGCCGCCGCCGATCCCCCCCCCCGGCCCGACCCCCAGCCCCCCAACTCGGCCCGCGGTGAGGGCCGGGGCCGTATTCGGCTGGAGGGGGGGGACGGTAAGGCCGAGGGCAGCGTCGCCGTTCCCGCGTTGCACGCGTCGCCGTGCCGCGAGCGTCTCCCGGGAAGCCAGAGGAGCGAGGTGTGTGAAGCCCGTGCCGCGCGCGCGCGCGGACCCGACCGGGGTGTTCCGGGACGACCGACCGACCGACCGACCGGCCGACCGGCCGACCGGCCGGCCGACCGGCCGACCGTCGTCGTGGAAAGCTCACGGCGGACTGGACATCTGACGGGCCCCTCCCTGTCCGAGCCGACCTCCCGAGGTACGTAGGAGGGGAAGGGTACGGTAGGCTGGTTCGGCTGGAAGCCATCCCACCCCCGGGAGGCGTCGATCGACGGGGAGGCGGGACCGGGAAGGCACCGGTTTCCAATCGGACGATGGCTGAACCTTGGGCGACGGGTACGCGGACTCCTCCGTCTTCGCCCGAGTTCGCGACTCTCCGCGGGGGGAGCTTTCCGGGAAGCGGGTGACGGGCGCGCGTGCCGTCGTCCCGTGAAGGCGCGCTACTACCAAGAGGCTCCGAACGCGGGCCGTCCTCGGGGGGCGGTTTATTTTTTCTCAGTCGGGGGGGACCCCCGCCACAGGGAGAGAAACACCCGAGTTGGAACGGTGCTCGGGTGGGGAGTAGGGCGTGGCGGTGAAGACTGACGTTCGTCATCGTCGTCGTTTCCGTTTAGATAGAGAACTGACTGCGGCGCCGCTGCCGTCGCGTGCCGTCGAGCGGCTCGGGACTCGGAGCGGCCCTAGGGGAGAGAGTCGAGCCGCCCCACGGGCTTCCCAAGGAGGAGCCGGCGGATCCGAACCGCCGACGATCTCGGTCGGCAGCCGAGCTCCGAGCCGCCGCCGCCGCCGCGCCGCCGGGGCTCCGTCTTTGCACTCGGTCTCCGGTACGCGGCGAGTTGGTTTCGCCCGAGGGGCGGAACGGCTCTCGAAGAGGAAAACCCGGTTTCAGAAAAGGAAGGAGACAGGCAGAGGGAGGGGGAGGGGGAGGGGGTGGGCGGGAGGGGTGGGGGAGGGGAGGGGGATGGGGGCAGGGGAGGCGAGGGGGAGGGGAGGGGGAGGGGAGGCGGTGGTGGGAGGGACGGGGAGGGGGAGGGGGGAGGGGAGGGGAGACGAGGGGAGGGGAGGGGGAGGGGGACGGGGGAGGGGGGAGGGACGGGAGGGGGAGGGGGAGGGGAGGGGAGGGGAGGGGGGCGGGGAGGGGGAGGGGATTGGAGGGGAGGGGGAGACAGGCATACCTGGACGCCGAGCCAGCCCGGTGACGGCGTTAGGTAGAAGAAGGACGGTAGGCGCCCACGCGCTCACGCCCGTGGCTGCAGATACGGACACGCAGGCGCGTGCACGCGCCCGTGCGCGGGCGGGCGGTACGCACGGTCCGTGCCCGTGCGTACGCCTAGGGGTGTGCACGCGCGGGCGCCCGCCTCTACGTACCTGCCCGAGGGCGCGCGCGCGCGCGCCCGCGCCTGCACGCGCCTGCACCTTCGCACGGGCACCTGCGCGCGGACCTGCCCGCGCCCCCGCCTCTGCGTGGGATCGGCGAGAGCCGAAAGCGGTACCGCCGCCGCCGCGTTTTCAAGATCCTTTGGCTCACGCGCCCCCCCACCCCCTTCCGGCCACCTTCGGGGGGAAAGCCCAACTTCACGGACGGGCGGAGCGGATAGCCCTTCAGCTGCGCCTCCCTGAAATAGAACGGGAGGAGTCACGAGAGCCTTAGGAAACGGAGCGAGGCGACGAGAGGGTGCGTCGAAAGGCGGGCGTCGAGAACTCCGGCCACAGGCGTTTTCCTTCTGTAGGGTGTAGAAAGCACCCCGCCGCACGCACCCGGCGTTAGGGAGCTGTCTCGAGGGCCGCGGTTTCTACTCCGCCGACTCCTTTCAGTTGAGACGGGGCGCCTCCGAGCGTGTGTGTGCGCGCGACCCGAAGGCGGTCGTCGAGGGACGACGGCACCCTCGGTCCGCCGAACCCCCGCGCCCTCGGACGGACGGGTGGAGAAGCTCTCCTCGACGTCACGGAGGCGGTCCCGACTGAAACCGGAGGGGCACGTGCCGGCGGCGCTAGGCCCGCCGCCGCCGAGGACCGCTGGCGCCACCCCCCCCACCGCCCACCACGCACCCCCAACCCCACCCCGCCTGCGCCCTTGCTGTGGGCCCCACGCTGGCGATATCCGGATCCAGTCCGACGTGGCCGCCGGCTGCCACCCGCCAGGCGGGGAAGAGGTTTGGAGGCGGCGGAGGCGGTGGGGGCGGCGGGGGGCGGCGGGGGTGTGGGCGGTGGGGGGCGGAGGAGGAGGAGGAGGACGGACGGACGGACGGAAGGACGGGAACGCGCCCGCGCGCGCGTGCGCCCGCACCGCAGGGTGCCCTCCGGAGACACGGACGGGCCCACGGAGCACACGGAAACACGGAGATGGACGCGAGGGGGCGCGCGCGCGCGCGCAGCAGACACAACCCCGGGACGCCCGGGAGACACAGAGGTAGGCGCGGGCAGGCAGAACACGCGGGAACGCGGACGCGCGGCACCCACGGACACGGTCCGCTCGCGCACGCGCACGGGGGCCCGGACGCACGGCGACTCGCACGGACGGCGCGGCCGAAACACGGGAAGGTACGCCTCAGGGGCACACGCCCGCGGACCCCCCCAACAGAAGCCCGCCCGCGGCCAACCCCCGCCGCCCCCCCCCGAAGCGGGACGCCCACCCGCGCGGACGGAGGGAGGGGCGCGACGGGGCGGACGGCCGCGCCGCAGCGCTTCGGAGGACACGGCGCCCCCGCCACACACGCGCGACGCGATAGACGCGTCGCGCGCGAGACGGGGGCACGGGCACGAGGTACGTACGCCCGACCGCGCGACTCGCGCGCCCGCCGGCCGCGCGCCCGCGCGGCATCCCGAAGAGGGCGCGCCGCACTCGGACGGACGGGGCCGCGCGCGCGCGCGCGCACCGGAGAGGCCACGCGCGCACCCGCGCGGACACGTACGCGCACGCAGCGGCGGCGGCGGCGGCGGCGCCCTCCGGCGACACGGACGCACGCCCGGGGCACGCGGAAACGCGGAGACGCACGCGCACAGCAGACGCACGCACGGGACGCTCGGGAGACGCGGAGGTAGACGCAGGCAGGCGGAACACGCGGGAACGCGCGTCGCCCCCGCGCACACGATACACGGAGCGGGCGGGCACGCTCCACTAGGCGCGCGCGGCCTGCACTTGACGCTCGGGGACGCGGGCGCGGACGCGGCCCCGTACACGCGGCACCCACGGGCAGGCGGCACGCGGGCTCGGACGCACGCCCGGCGACGCGCGCGGACGGAGAGACGGCGCACCGGAACCGCGGGCGGGAGACGCGAACGAACGGGCGCCTCCCGCGCCGCGCGGGGGGGACGCCCACGCGGAAGGCGCGGCACGGCCACACGCCCGCGGCGCCCCCGCGCGCCCGCCGTCCCCCCAAAGTGGGACGCGCTCGAGACGGCGCACGCGCACGGACGGTGACCGCGACGCACCCGCGTCCGCCCGCCCGCCCGCCCGCCCGCACGCACGCACGCACGCACGCGACCCCGGAGGACGCGTCGCACGCGAGACACGGGGGCGCGCGCCCGAACTACGTAGGGTCGACCGCACGACTCGCGCGCCCGCCGGCCACGCGCCCGCGCGGTATCCCGAAGCGGGCCCGCTACGCTCGGACGCAGAGGCAGAGGCAGAGAGAGACAGAGACAGAGGCAGAGACAGAGACAGGCAGAGACAGAAGCAGAGGCAGAGACAGAGGTAGAGACAGAGGCGGAGACAGAGACAGAGGCAGAGACAGAGACAGACGCAGAGGCAGAGACAGACAGAGGCAGAGGCAGAGACAGAGACAGGCAGAGACAGAGGCAGAGGCAGAGGCAGAGGCAGAGGCAGAGGCAGAGGCAGAGGCAGAGGCAGAGAGGCAGAGACAGAAGCGGAGACAGAGGTGGAGACAGAGGCGGAGACAGAGACAGAGGCAGAGACAGACGCAGAGGCAGAGACAGAGACAGGCAGAGACAGACAGAGGCAGAGGCAGAGACAGAGACAGGCAGGGACAGAGACAGAGACAGAGACAGAGGCAGAGACAGAGACAGGCAGAGACAGAGAAAGAGACAGAGGCAGAGGCAGAGGCAGAGGCAGAGACAGAGACAGGCAGAGACAGAAGCAGAGACAGAGGTAGAGACAGAGGCGGAGACAGAGGCAGAGACAGACGCAGAGGCAGAGACAGAGACAGGCAGGGACAGAGACAGAGACAGAGACAGAGGCAGAGACAGAGACAGGCAGAGACAGAGGCAGAGGCAGAGGCAGAGGCAGAGAGGCAGAGACAGAAGCAGAGACGGAGGTGGAGACAGAGGCGGAGACAGAGACAGAGGCAGAGACAGACGCAGAGGCAGAGACAGAGACAGGCAGAGACAGACAGAGGCAGAGGCAGAGACAGAGACAGGCAGGGACAGAGACAGAGACAGAGGCAGAGACAGAGACAGGCAGAGACAGACAGAGGCAGAGGCAGAGACAGAGACAGGCAGGGACAGAGACAGAGGCAGAGGCAGAGACAGAGACAGGCAGGGACAGAGACAGAGGCAGAGGCAGAGACAGAGACAGGCAGAGACAGAGGCAGAGGCAGAGGCAGAGGCAGAGGCAGAGGCAGAGAGGCAGAGACAGAAGCGGAGACAGAGGTGGAGACAGAGGCGGAGACAGAGACAGAGGCAGAGACAGACGCAGAGGCAGAGACAGAGACAGGCAGAGACAGACAGAGGCAGAGGCAGAGACAGAGACAGGCAGGGACAGAGACAGAGACAGAGACAGAGGCAGAGACAGAGACAGGCAGAGACAGAGAAAGAGACAGAGGCAGAGGCAGAGGCAGAGGCAGAGACAGAGACAGGCAGAGACAGAAGCAGAGACAGAGGTAGAGACAGAGGCGGAGACAGAGACAGAGGCAGAGACAGACGCAGAGGCAGAGACAGAGACAGGCAGGGACAGAGACAGAGACAGAGACAGAGGCAGAGACAGAGACAGGCAGAGACAGAGGCAGAGGCAGAGGCAGAGGCAGAGAGGCAGAGACAGAAGCAGAGACGGAGGTGGAGACAGAGGCGGAGACAGAGACAGAGGCAGAGACAGACGCAGAGGCAGAGACAGAGACAGGCAGAGACAGACAGAGGCAGAGGCAGAGACAGAGACAGGCAGGGACAGAGACAGAGACAGAGGCAGAGACAGAGACAGGCAGAGACAGAGACAGAGACAGAGGCAGAGGCAGAGGCAGAGGCAGAGACAGAGACAGGCAGAGACAGAAGCAGAGACAGAGGTAGAGACAGAGGCGGAGACAGAGACAGAGGCAGAGACAGACGCAGAGGCAGAGACAGAGACAGAGACAGAGACAGGCAGAGACAGACAGAGGCAGAGGCAGAGACAGAGACAGGCAGGGACAGAGACAGAGACAGAGGCAGAGACAGAGACAGGCAGAGACAGACAGAGGCAGAGGCAGAGACAGAGACAGGCAGGGACAGAGACAGAGGCAGAGGCAGAGACAGAGACAGGCAGAGACAGAGACAGAGACAGAGACAGAGACAGAGGCAGAGGCAGAGGCAGAGGCAGAGACAGAGACAGGCAGAGACAGACAGAGGCAGAGGCAGAGACAGAGACAGGCAGGGACAGAGACAGAGACAGAGGCAGAGACAGAGACAGGCAGAGACAGACAGAGGCAGAGGCAGAGACAGAGACAGGCAGGGACAGAGACAGAGGCAGAGGCAGAGACAGAGACAGGCAGAGACAGAGACAGAGACAGAGACAGAGACAGAGGCAG